>NW_006159626.1:218215-236115 GCF_000334495.1 Tupaia belangeri chinensis
CCCCGACCCCCCGGCGGCAGACGCGGCAGACCCCGCGGGGTCGCCGCCCCGGACGCCGAATGGAAGGCGAGGGCCGGCTGGGTGTTGGAAGGGGAGCCCGACCCGCAATCATTGACCGCGGAGCACATGCATGACAGCCTCGGGAGCCTGTAGCCGGGAGGCCGTCCGGGAAGTGGGCGGAGGCGGGAAAGAGCGGGGCAGGAAAGGCTTCCCCGGGAAGTAACATTGCAGCGGGGACCCGGACGGTGGGCAGAACGGCCGGACTCCAGCAGTGCCAGGCTTAGGGAATAAACCGTGGGAGAGCTCGAGCGGAGCCCACAGTGGACCCTCTCTGTGTTACTCGGTGCCCCCGTCCTGCCTCGCTCCCTGCCCGCAGTGAGATTACCCTCGCCCGCAGCGAGTGCTGGCCTGAAAGCTCCTTCCTTAGAGTGAACGCCATGCAGCTGCTTCCCTCCTTATGGTCAAAAGAGATACTTTTTGAGAATCTGAAGAAAACAGTGTATCATCTTTCTGTGGCTGCTCACTGCTGTCTGAGTGAAATATAAACAGCTGCCTTGCTTGAAAAGTTCTCTGTCCACCCAAGGAGCCACGCTGCACTCTGTGCTCTGCGCAGCGCTGGCTCTCGCTTCCACTGATGTCGACTTTTGGGACTGCCTAATTGTCTCCGTTCTCTCATCTCGCTGTTCAAAGCGTTGCCCGTTCTAAAGTCAGTGTGTTCTTTACCCCAAGGATCCCTAGTATCCCCAGCCTTGCCCTCCCTCTAGAACATACTGATTCATTTTTCCCTTCCCTTCCCTTCCCTTTTTTTGGAGGTTTTTGCTATACGCCAGAAAGAGAGAGACAGAGAGATAGAAAGTGAGAAATCACCCCCCAGGAGGGATGGCCACGCTGCAATCCCTTCTCCTCCATTCTCCTCTCGTGATCTTGGGCGGGCACGCATGCATACGCGCCCAGCGTGAGTTTTAGCCACCAGGTCGGGGACCTGAACCGCCTCGACTACATGAGTGTCCAGCGACATAGCCATTACGTCAACTGCTGGTCCCAGAGTATACTGAAGAGTATACTGATTCTTAACCATGTTCCGACAGCACAATAAACTCTGTAATTGTATTAATCTAAAAAGCTGCTTTTATAAAATACAGGCTCCCTTCGGGTTATAAGGGCCCTAGCCCAATTCCATGCATACATTGCTGGTGGCGTCCAGATTCCTCTTCTCCCCACTCAGGATCATTTCATCTCTTCCTTCACCCCAGATGTCAGACAGGCATTTGACAAGCATCTGATGGTGACAGGATGAGGCTGAGGCAGCATCACCCCACCACCCGCTTTCCTGCCTTAAGAGATTACTACCTATCTTATTCTTTCTTCCTTCTTCTTTTTTCTAAGCATGTGCTGTTCATGTTTTAGGTACCTTCTTTTTTTTCTTTTTTTTCCCCCTTTACTACAGGGCATGTGTTACTCACCAGAAATAGGCAGACAGAGGAAAGTACGAAATCATGTCCCCATGGGAGAGGGCCACACTGCAATCCCCTCTCCTCCGTACCACCTCTGTATTTGGGGCATACACACACACACACACACACACACACACACACACACACACACACCATATTTTCCAAGCTGCCAGGTCTGGGTCTTGAACCATGTACTTGCCCATATGGGATCCAGCTGCCTTAACCACCATGCCACCTGCTGGCCTACTTAGGCATCCTCTCTATACATCCATGGCCATTGCTTTTTTCTTCTTTCCTGTTTTTGATTATATTACACACACTTACTTTAACCAAAATGAAATCAAACCACTATGGTATGAACATGTCCCCCCACATACATGTCTTCTGATTAAGTTCCCACAGTATTAGAAGAAAAGTGAGTATGACCGTGAGAGTAAGAAGAAGAGACTTCGCGCAGGGGTTAGGGGTGAGACCACCGTGATTGTGTCCAGATAGTTTAGTAAGGAGAGACCGGGCAAAGACAGACACGTGGACACATGCTGTGTGCTGCCCTCTGGCACCTCTCCCTGCAGAGAGATACCACCAGCATGAAGACCCTCTGGACCTTGGGCTCCCAAGCTGAGCTAAATGGTACTAACTTTTTTTTTTTTTTTTTTGAGAGGTTTTCGCTATAGGGCGTGTGCTCTCGCTAGACAGACAGAGAGAGACATAGAGACAGAAAGCGAGAAATCACCCCCCGGGGGGGATGGTCACGCTGCAATCCCTTCTCCTCCATTCTCCTCTCGGGATCTTGGGCACACACGCACTTGCTCCTGGCATGAGTTCTAAGCCTCTGGGTCCGGGACGCGAACCGCGGTCGACTACGTGGGAATCCAGCGACATAGCCATTATGCTAACTGCTGGTTCCCGGTACTAACTTTTTTGTAAATTACCTAGATGCAGGTATTTCTGTTATCAACACAATGAACTAAAACACTAATCTTTCCCAATCTACTTTTTTACTTAACCACAGGGGATTAGCTTTGCTCTCTCAAACTTACTCCAAGATTTTCAACTTGGACGCTTTCGACATATTGGGTCAGATTCTCCGTTGTGGGGCTGACAAGGATTCTTTGAACAAATTTTAGTCAGGCTCTCGAACCTTCTAGACCCATCTATGTACTTCCTTCTAAAATCTAATTTTAGCCAGAACCCTAAGTGGGTTTATCAACCCTCCCACCTGACATAGATAGCCCTCAATCTCTGGCAGGTTCCTGGTCCCCCAGCACCTGGTAGTACCCAGCCACCCTGACCTGTCTTCAGCAAGAATCCCGTTAGGTCAGTTCAGCCAAATCTCCCTTGCCTGGAATGTTTCGAAGGTTTCCTCTTAGGAATTGTCTACCCACTTACCCACCCTACCCTCATCCATGGCCGTAACTTCCCACGTGCCTGTAATGTATCGGGGGTCTACACTTTGTTCCCACTAGTGTTTCTCAGAAATGCAAATCTGATCATCACTTTTTAAAAATATTTTGTTTTCTTTCTTTGGAGAGGTTTTTGCTATAGGGTGCATGCGCTCACCAGACAGACAGACACGTACAGAGAGACAGAAAGCGAGAGATCATCCCCCAGGGGGGATGGTCACACCGAAATCCCTTCTCCTCCATTCTCCTCTCAGGATCTTGGGCATGCATGCATACGTGCCCAGCATGAGTTTAAGCCGCCAGGTCCGGGACTTGAACCGTGGTCGACCACATGGGAGTCCAGTGACATAGCCATTACACTAACTGCTGGTCCCTAAAAATATTTTTTTTTTGATTTTTGCCATAGGGGACTTGTGCTCACTAGAAAGAGACAGAGAGGGGAAAAGTGAGAAATCATCCCTTAGAGAGGATAGCCATGTTACCATCCCTTCTCCTTCATATTCCTCTCAGGATTTTGGGCACACATGTCAGGTGTGATTTTCAGGCCCCCAGGTCTGGGACTTGAACCACAGTCAGCCATGTAAGAAGCCAGTGTCTCACCCTCCACGCAACCTGCTGGCCCCTGTGATCATCCCTTCTTTACTTACGAGCCCACAGTGGTCCCAGCTAGGCTTCATTACCTACCTATTTCTCCTCTTCTCTCTTCCCTAATCACACCCTATGCTTAAGTCCAAACATTCAGGACTACAACAAAGGCTGGAACGTGAGTTCCCCTGTGCCCCTGCCTTTGCTGTTGTCTAGACCAAGAAGGCATTTGACCTCTTCCCCAGTTGGCTGTACCTTACTCATCAAGACACACTCCAGGGGACCAGCAGTTAGCGTAATGGCTATGTCACTGGATTCCCATGTAGCCAACCACGGTTTGCATCCCGAATCGGGTGGCTTAAACTCACGCTGGGCACGTGTGTGTGCATGCCCAGGATCCCAAGAGGAGAATGGAGGAGAAGGGATTGCAGCGTGGCCATCCTCCCTGGGGGGTGATTTCTCGCTTTCTGTCTCTCTGTCTCTCTCTGTCTTTCTGGTGAGCGCATGCGCCCTATAGCAAAAACCTCTTCAATAAAAGAAAAAAAAAGACACACTTCAGTTGCGGCTTCCCACGACAGGGGTTTGTGTGCCTATGGTGGTGGACCTGAATAAAGCCATCCTTACTGTGCTTTAACGAGTGCTATTCAGTAACTTTTTCTGTAACAGAAGCTTTTTAATGCATTGTAGGATGTTTTTCTCTTTTTTTTTCTTTTAAAGTTTTTTTCTTGCTTTCTTCTAAGAGAGGGGTGGAGCCCCAACAAGGTCTTCGTGCTGTGATCCACCCCCATCCTCAGCTAGTCCACGTGCGCATGCGCCCAGTGTGCACAGAGAAGCCCTGGGACGTGAACTTGAGACCTTCCCAAGTGGGTCCAGTTGTGCCACCACTGCACCATCACTTGACGCTCATTGTTGGGTGTTTAATAGTATCCCTGGCCTTTACTCACTAGCTGCCATTAGTACTGCACCACTTCACTGTGGCTAAAAAAAATGTCTCCAAAAATTGCCAGATGTCCCCTGGGGAAGAGAACCATCCCTCGTTAAGAATCACTAGCTTGTGATCAGCAGATGGTATAACGGTTACATCACCGGACTCCCATATGACCTACCATGGTTTGAGCCCCTGACCCAGCAGCTTGAAACTCAAGCCAGGTGGGTGTACATGCATGCACAAAATCAGAGAGGAGAATGGAGGAGAAGGGATTGTGTCATGGCCATCCCCCTGGGGGGATTTCTCTCTTTCTGTCTCTCTGTCTCTCTTTGTCTTTCTGGCAAGTGCACATGCCCTATAGCAAAAATCTCTCAAAACAAAGAAACAAACAAAAACAACCACTGGCTTATTCTCATATTACATTTGACATTAATCATTTTTCCTTCTTTTAATTGCCAGAGGGAGTGCATTTGCTCACCAGGGAGAAGACGTGGGAAGCACCTTCCAATAGAGCGTGATCATACAGCAGTCCCTTCTCTATTTCCCCGTCTTGTCAGGATTTGGGGCACACAGGCACATGTGCCCAGCATATTTTCAAGCCGCCAGGGCTAGAATTTAAACCTCAGTTGGCCATATGGGACCCAGTTTCCTTAACCACAGAGTGGTTACAGGGCTGGCTCTACTAATTTTTCTTTTCTTGACACTTGCCTACCTAATCATCATGAAGAAATCATTGATAGGGAGTAGGCAGACACTGGTAACACAATTCTTTATAGTACTGGGCCCACATGGGAAGGCCCCAGGTTCTCATCCCAAGGCCCCCTTGTACATGCCAGGTGCACACATGCATACCTATGATCCACACTGGCTAAGGCAGGCCAGGATCATGGCCTGAACACCCTGTCATGGGTGTCTGTCTCTCTCTTTTCCTCATGGAAGAAATAAATAGACTAACAAAAAGAAAATCAATGGTACATGCTTTGCTTTTTGACATTTGTATTTTGTCCTGGAAATAGTCAATATCAAATGGATTTAGAGGTTTGAAAAAATTGTACCAGACTCCCACATGGCCAGCTTGAGTCCCGGATCTGGTAAATTGCTTTCTCTCTTTCTCTTTCTCTCTCTGGTGAGGGCATGTGCCTTACAGCAATTTAGAGAAAAATAATAACAATAAATAAAACTGAATAAGTAATTCTTTTAAAAAAATAGATTTTTAAAAGAATTATTTTATTTTAATTAATTATTTATTTATTTATTTTAAATTTGAGCAGAGAGAAACAGAGGGAAAGTGAAAGTAAGCACCAGGTCTGAGACTTGAACCATGGTCTGCCATGTGGGAGTCCAGCACCCTAACCACACACCACCCACTGGTCCCAGTAATTGGCTATTTTAAACTGTTTATTAAATTCTGAAGTAATGTCACCAGACTCACTGGAATTTTTTCTGGTCTTAGACTATGCCCTCATTGTGACCTATGGGTTTGTGGTTTAAAAATTTTAAGTTTGCTTTGAGTGAAGGAGGCATAAATTATCTCAAAACAAAAGTATGGTAAAAAGACATTGTAAAAAGGAGTATCGAGAATGATAGCCTTTGGGAGGACTAACTCTGCTAAATTAGTGGCTTTGATGAAGTTTTCATGCACAGAAATAATGTAGTTGGCACAGATTTTTACCATTATAACCACTTTGATATTTTTAGTTTTCAAAAGACTTCTAAAATAAGGATATTCTTACTTATTCAATTAATTCTTGAATATCTTTTCAATTTCAGTTTAAAAATTAGGGGAAATTTTTAGAAGCTGTCATAGTTCCATTTTTTAAAAGAATTATTTTATTTAGCTTTATTTTATTTATTTTAATTTGACCAGAGAGGGACAGAGAGAAAGAGAGAGAAAGTGAGAAAGCAAGCTGCCAGGTTCAGGACTCAAACCATAGTCGGCCATGTGGGAGTCTAGTGCCTTTAACCACCAAGCCACCTGTCAGACCCCATAGTTTTACTTTTTAGAAGATCTTTTTCTTGTTAAATAAAATGTATTATAGAAAATGGCATAAAACATAATTATGCAATTTAATGAATTACTACATAGGAACAACGTGTAATCACTGTTAAAATGATAAAAGACCATTGTTTTGCTCTAGGTCCCAAAAGAACAGACCAAAATAGAGTCACTCATGCTAAAATGTCACATCAAAAGTCAAAACTTTAAGAAAACAGATAGATCCCCTAATAGACCAATTTTTTCCTGAAGGCAGCAGATTGCAGTCTACCTGAGTCAGCTCTGTAGATACCAGAGACTACATAGTGGGAAAGAGGAATAGAAAAGAATCAGGAAAGGTTTAGGAGACACAAGAATGCAGGTGTATGGGGCAGACTGGTTGTAGAATAGCATACTGGAAATGAGTGAAAAAAGCAAACATTGCTTATCTAAAAAGGAAGAAAGAATAAAGAAGATAGATAAAGGAAAGAAGAAAGAAAAACCAGCAGAGCAAAAATGAATGGTACAGGGACCAGCAGATGGTATAGTGGTTATGTCACTGGACTGCCACATGGCCAACCAAGGTTTGAGTCCTAAACCTGGTGGCTTGAAACTCACGCTAGGCCTGTGTACATGCATGCCCAAGATCCCAGGAGGAGAATGGAGAAAGGATTGCAGTGTGGCCAACCCCCCTGGGGGATGATTTCTCATTTTCCCTCTCTCTGTCTATCACCTCTTCAGTGAGTACACACGCTCTAAGGCAAAAACCTCTACAAAAACTAAAGAAAAAAAATTAATTGTACAAATCATAATGTGTTGGTTTTTGTTTAAAATAATGAATACAGTAATAACTTTAATTTGATTATCGTACTGATTTGTACAATATTGTATTGATTTGATTATGCATGCTTTGAAAAATCTATTATTATATCCCATAAAGATGTACAATTAAATGTTAATAAAAATTATAAAATGAAATAAAATAAAATGAATTATTGCTTGCCAGGAAAAAAAAGAAAAAACACAGAAATAAAACTTATGCAAATCTTTTTTTTCTTCCTTTTTTTTTTAGAGAGGTTTTGCTATAGGGCACGTGCGCTCACCAGAAAGACAGAGAGAGGCAGAGAAATAGAAAGCGAGAAATCACCCCCCAGGGGGGATGGTCACGCCACAATCCCTTCTCCTCCATTCTCCTCTTGGGATCTTGGGCATGCATGCACACGCACCCGGCGTGAGTTTAAGCCACTGGGTCTGGGATGCAAACCGTGGTTGACTACGTGGGAGTCCAGCAACATAGCCATTACGCTAACTGCTGGTCCCAACTTACGCACATCTTGTGGCTATCTTATTGTAGAAAAGTGCTCAAATGTTACCTAAAACCCTTGGACTTTTTCACTTTATAAATATCCTTATTGTCCAAATACATTCCTCCTTTATCTTAAGCAAAGTAGGACTGGCTGCATGGCCTGGTGACTAAAGCAGCCTGATCTCACCTAACTGCCCCACCGATTGAGTCCACCATGAGGCAGCTTGCAGAATTGGCCAGGTGGGTGTCTGTGCCTGCTCAAAATTCTGAAAGGAGGGAGAAATGGAGGAGAAGGGACTGTGGCGTGACCAATCTCACTGGGGTTGCTTTCTCCTCTCCCTCTCTCTCTCTATCTCTCTTTCTTGCTGTAGTGAGCACATGTGCCCTTTGGCAAACTTTTTTAAAAATGATAAAGCAAAGTGACTCCAGGAGACCATGAGGTCACACTGCTCCCCTTATTGTAGAATTTAGTCAATCACTATTGTACAAGACTTCTGCCACTCCCCTTTCCCATTCACAACTTTTGCCTTTTAAATAATCCTGAAATCTGTGAGACCTCAGCCCATATTACTTTTTGTTTTCTTTTTCTTTTTTCTTGGAGAGATTTTTGCTATAGGGCACGTGCGCTTGCCAGAAAGACAGAGAGACAGAGAGACAGAAAGCGAGAAATCACCCCCCAGGGACAATGGCCATGCCCCAATCCCTTGTCCTCCATTCTCCTCTCGGGATCTTGGGCATGCACGCACACGAACCTGGCATGAGTTTAAGCCACCAGGTCCAGGACTCAAACCGCAGTCAACCACATGAGAGTCCAGCGACATAGCCATTACACTAACTGCTGGTCCCAGCCTATATTACTTGAGGCAACTTTGATTTTATAGTGCTCGGGCAGTCATCCTAACCCTGTACCAAGTAAGATCTTTTGCTTTACTTTGCCTCAGCCTTCCCTTCAAGGCCGACATTGCCAATCCAGGTCAAGGATTCAAGTCTGACGTCTGTTGAACTCAAGGCGCACTGGGCCTCCTCCATGCCCATCCCCTTCTTCCTCTCTTTCCCAAGTGTAGTCCTTTCCTGATGTTTATGGGAAATATCATGTAGTCATTCTTTTTGTTCTTTTACTACAAAAAAGGGCATCTATTTACTCTGCAGTTTAGTTTCGCTTATTTTTGAAGGTACTATAAATGGAGTTATAAAGCGTGCAGTCTTTTCTCTCGCTCACCGTTACATTGATGAGATTCGCCTGTGTCATCCTTCACGCGTTTGCACTGTTGTGTCGTTTTACATTGTAGGGGCATTTCGCTGCCCTTGATGAACACTTGATCGTGTCTGGCACGGGCCAGTGAACACCCTCAGAGACGCCTTATACATGTATGTGCACCCATTGCTGATGGGTGCAGAATCTAGAATGTGAATTGCTGCAACAGCTGTAAGACAAAATGCCTGTTGTCCACTGTGACTCACTGACGTAAACTTCTGCTAGCAATTTATTAGAGTTCTCAAATCTCTGTACCCTTGCCAACACTTGGTGATTTTTAGATGTTTCAATACTTAGCCATTCTGGTGGCTTCCATTTGGATTTTCCGGATTAATAGTGAAGTAGAGTACCTCTCCGGTATTTATGAAAAGATGTCCTCTTTGGTATAGTATCTGGTCAAAGTCCTTGACCATTTTTCTATTGCGTTTATTTCAGTCTTTTTCTTTTCTCTTTGATTTATTTACCTCAGTCTTTTTCTTAGTATTCTGAATTATTTTCTCAATATGAATTACTTGAGCTCATTTCACTCCATGACTGACTTGTTTCTTTACTTTTTAATTTTCAACCTTCCAAGTACTTTGTGTTAGTGTGTCTCTCCCTCTCTCTTTTCTAGGCTTTTTGCTATATAGGGTGTGCTCACCGGAACAAGACAGAGACAGACAGTGAGAAGGATAGTGAGAAACCACCCCCAGGAAGGATGGCCATGCCCAATCCCTTCTCTTCCATTTTCCTCCTGGGATTTTGGGCATGCACATACACAGGCCAGGTATGATTTTCTAGCCCCCAGGTTCAGTACTTGAACTGTGGTCACTCATGTGGGAGTTCAGTACCTTAACCACTTGCTGGCCCCAGGGGTATCTCTTTAATTATGCAGCATTTAATTAGATTTTGTTTCATAATCCTTCTGGAGAGTCATTTTTGTTTTCCTAGGTAGATTTATTAATATAATAGATATCTTTATGTTTCTTAGTTTTTATCATTGATTATAATGATCGCTATATTTTTTTATCTGTATTTAATATTTATATGCATACACTTTTTCTGCAAATGAAAAAAATTTGCATCCTGGTTGTTTGTAGGCTGGAAGTTACGAAAACCTTATATATTTTATTTCTCATTTCTTTTAAATGTATATCTACTGTTCAAACAAAAGTATAGATTAGTCTAATTTAGCAGCATTTAACTGAGCAAAGAATGACTCTAGGAATAGGGCAGCCCCAGAGCCGGTTCTGAAGTACTGTGTGGTTGAATAACATTTATTGGCAGGAAACCGGAAGTGAGGGAAATGGGGTAGACAAGCTGCTGGATTGGTTACAGCTTGGCGTTTGCCTAGAATGCAAGTTTAAAGGGCGGGCTGTCTGTGATTGTCGCGTGGCTGCTGTGATTGGCTATGACTCAGCACTTTGTTAAGGAGGCAGATTCTAAGGGAGGTTGTTGACAAGAACCCAAGCACATGATTCATGATTCGGAAGGCCTTCTTGGGCCAGTACAGTTTGGTTTAACAGTGTGTGGCATGCATGTATGTCTGTGTGTATACTCTCCACTAGGAGCGATTTCACTTTCTTCATTTTCACTTTCAACCACTAAAACCTGAGTTTAATTAACACACTTGTCTATGTTCTTCTGTTTATTTGTGTATCTTGGAATTTTGTTGTACATTTGTTACTCAATTTGTCAGCTTCAAAACCTAAGTTTATTACCTTGGCATAACTGAGAGAAAAATCATGAACCTCTTACACATCTCCTACCCTTCTAACCCTTTTCCTTTATGAGTTACACTTTTTATGTTGTCATGATATATACATTTTACATTCTATTCTCTCTCTCTCACTTTCGCTGTTTTCATAGTAGAGCATGTGCGTGTGCTAGGAAGAGTGAGTCGAGCACCTACACAGGGTCTGGCCACACCCCGCTCCCCCTTTTCCAGTCCCCTAGCCCATTAGGTCCTGGGCACTTGTATGCATGCCTGGCATGTTTCAGGTTGATCCAACAGGGAATTTGAACTCCAGTTGCCATGTGGGATCCAGCTTCTCTTGAAGAGTGTATTATTGTTGTACCATGGAGCTGGCCCTATATTCTGTTCTGTAAAATTTGTGTGGTTGTTTTCATCTTTTTTTTTTTTAATAGTTTGGCCAAAGGATGTGTGCATTCACTAGAGAAAGAGACAGAGAGAGAGAGAAAGCGAGAAAGCACACCCCATAAGGCATAGTCATGCTGCAATCCTTTCTCCTCCATTTCTCCCTCCTTTCGGGATTGTGGGAAAGTATGCACATGTGTCTGGCATGTTTTTTCAAGTTACCCTGTATCTGGGACTTCAACTACATGGTCAGCCGTGTATCTGGGGTCCTGCAGGCCACAGAGCCAGCCCTTAATCTTTGTCTTAGCTTAATGGATTTGCTGCTTCCCACCAGTACTATTGGAAATAATATTAACTAACCAGGATTGTGAAGAGAATCAAATGGAAATATTCAATCAACATAATTAAGCTTTACTGAGAATTAGGTACCTAGGCATTCTAAGGTCAACAACATTTTTCTACCTCTAGGGAGTGCCTGTGCTCACAGAAGAGACAATTTCAGTACAGTGCGATAGGTGTGCTAGAGATAAGTGCAACGTGCCCCAAAGAGAAGGTGTTCCAGCCCAGTCTTATGCAGGAAGTAATTTTATAAGCACAGGTAGTGTGCAACTGGAAAATAGTGCCACATAGTAAGCCAGGGGAACAGGACGAGGCAGTCCCGAGGTTACTGGAAGAGGTGGCACTGAGCTCTGTCTTGAAGGATGACTGCGGTAGGGCCCACTTATGAAGAGGTGAAAGGCATTTTTGGACTTGACAACGGGCAGAGGCACAGGAGAGAGTCCATGCCCAGGATTTGTCGTAATCCTTCATGTCCTGATTTAAGCATGGGGTGTGACTGTGGGGAAGAAAAGAGAGGGGGCCTGGAGAAACTGGCACGGGGCTGTCCGTGCAGCCTCTGTGGGACCACTGCGCAGTCTTTAGTACAGAGTGACTGATCAGATTTGTATTTTTAAACATTTGCGAGAGGGTGTATTTGCTCACCAGAGAGGCAGAGAGAGGGAGAGAGAGAAAGCAGCCCCAGTGGAATGTGGTCATGTCACAATTCCTGTTCCTCCGTTTCTCCATTCTGTAGGGATTTGAGCAAGTATACACATACACTGAACATATTTTTTAAGCCATCAGATCCAGGACTTGAACCATGTGGTTGGCCACTTGGGAATGGGTTCCCTTAACCACTCGGCCACAGGGCCAGTTCAGATTTGCCTTTCTAACGGAACACGGGCAGCAACAAAGGTGTGGACTTAATGAAACCAGACCAAAGGAAGGATATAGCTTGGAAAGTCACCTCCGTCATAACCAGGTCATTCTTTGTGAGATCAATACCAAGACTACAAGCCAGTCACGAGGAGAGACTGAACATGGTCTAGAATAAAGTTGGTGCAGTCCAGCTGCCTCTGGGTGACTGATGTCCCATGTGAGAAAGTACTACCCAGACTTTCTAAGTAACTACGTCCTAATGGAACAGAACGACTTCCTCTCTTTCTAAGCCTGTAGAGAAGCTTTGTCAATAATCATGGTCCAGGCTGGGGTATATTATGGAGGATTCAGGAAGGGTTGCACATGTGCTTTAGGAAGAGACATGCAGGAGCCAGCAGTGTGATTCCTCTCGGAGACCAGGCTGCTGGTGCTGTAGTCCCCTGTAGAAAGCCTCGCCCACCTGAGGGTTAACGTGACCTTTCCAAGACATGGCCACCTTAGAGCCCTAGCAAGCCCAAGAACTGGGACCCTCCTCAAAAGGCCACACAGCAAAACCCCGGGAGGTTTCAGAAGTGCCTGGCAATTGATGAGTGCTGATGTCTGGAAGTTAGTCAAGATTAACGCTGTTATAACTAGTGCAGTAAGAAAAAGGTGTTTCCTTATTCTACAACCACAGGAGAGTGTGACCTTGGAAAATAGGGTCACGTGATAAGCCGGGTAAACAAGGATGAGGCCAAATCACACAGAGAGTGAGGAGGAAATATCAAGGACAGAAAATCACAGTGTGGGGACATATTGAAGTCTGGGCTACAGATAAATATTTCAAAGTCATAATCACGGAAGTGAAAGTTAAAGGATAGGTACAGATAACATTGTTGAGAGAATGTTGAGAAAATCAAGTCGTTAGCTAAATGTTGGCCATTATTTTCACATACAAGCAAAGTAGGCTGTTTTATAAACACATTTCATATAAGTGTATGTAGTGCTCATATATACATAAAGATGTATGTATCTATGTGTATATCCCTGTGCCTGTGTGTGTGTGCGTATAGTTTCTAGCTTAGCTTTTTTTTTTGGGGGGGGGGAGAGGCTTTCACCACAAAGACAGAGAGACAGAGAGACAGAAAGCGAGAAATCACCCCCCAGGGGGGATGGCCACGCTGCAATCCCTTCTCCTCCATTCTCCTCTCGGGATCTTGGGCACGCACGCACAAGCGCCCGGCGTGAGTTTAAGCCACCGGGTCCGGGACTCGAACTGCGGTCGATTACGTGGGAGTCCAGCGACATAGCCATTATGCTAACTACTGGTCCCAAGCTTAGCTTTTTTCATCTTACACTTTCAGAGACAAAAATCTTTAGTAAGTCCATTAACATTGTCGATAACATTGTATCTATAGTTCCTGTTAGAGGAGAGTTTCTTAACCTTGGCATTATTGATATTTTGATTTGGGAATTGATAATTCTTTGTTGTGAGGGATTATCCTGCGCCTGGTAGGCTGTTTAGAATGGTCCCTGGCTTCTTTACCCATCAAATGCTGGTTGCACACCTCCACCCAATGTGACAGATTAAAATCTCTCCAGACATTGCCGAATGTCCCCTAGAGGGCAACATCAGTCCTGCCCGAGCACCAGGACGGTACTATGCACCTTTGCAACTTAGTGCTAAGTAGGAGATGAACATATTTTCAATACTAGATTAGTTAATGGGATCAACCATTCATCATTGCTTTAAGTATTTGTAATTGCATCTGTTCTGTATACATCGCTCAGACATTCACACGGTGAAAGCCGACTTTCCTATGGAGCATATCAAACACTGTATTAGTAAAACAATTCATTTGCATCAAACTGACTTGAACATTTGTCAGTATCCAGAGAGAGCCTGAATGGAAGTAAGCCAGTACTTACTTCATAAGCCTTTCCTTTTTCAGCAAGAGTTTAAACAACTGACAAATATATATGTGTGTGTGTGTGTGTGTGTATGTGTATATATGTATGTGTGTATATATGTATGTGTATATGTGTGTGTATGTGTATATATATGTGTGTGTGTGTGTATAAAATATGTTTCACACTTAAGAAAATAATTCTTTAAAGCACCTCTAAACACTTTCAATGTGTCATTCAGGTTTTAGTATCTGATAGGCTGGGCAGAAATAATTGATTATAGTAGACCATGAGAGCAACCTACTAGGTATTATGCTTCTAACTTGAATGAATAATTCTGAATTGAGTTCAAAAATAAGGCATTTGTCAAACAAATGCATCATATAAGTTAGATTTTTCATTAGTTTATCTTGGACTTCTCACAATTACCTTGATTTAGAGAGAAGTTATCATAATGAATAGGTTTTAGAAAAAAATGGCCTCTTACTATGAGAATCTGGCTTGTATGTGATTTTTTTTTTCTCTTCTAGTTTAACTTAGTTTCCAGTTTCCTACTTTATCCAGAAAAGGAACATCACTAATCTGGAGGTGAATAGAAGTTTCCTATTTTCATGGTTAAATAACACAAATCTTTAGTGCTTAAAGCAACTATTGCTAGAGCCTTCACTTTGAACACAAAAACCTGACTTTGGGAATAAGAAATTTATTCCTCAGTCCATCACTTTGGCATCACTTCCTCCGGGGCCAGCAGGTGGTGCAGCAGTTAAGGCGTCCGGGTCCCACACATCAACTTTGAGTCCCAGACCCAGCAGCTTGAAAATCACACTGGGCACATGGGTGTGCATGCCCCAAATCCTGAGAGGAGAATGGAGGAGTAGGGATCATGGCGTCGCCATCCCTTCTGGGGCAGGTGGTGGTGGTGGTGGCTGTGTGTGTGTGTGATTTCTCACTTTCCTTCTCTCCCCCTATCTCTCTCTCTGTCTCTGGTGAGTACACATGCCCTATAGCAAGCTAAAAAAACAAAAAAATAAAATAAAATAAACTAATAAGAAAACACATCAGGTGTGCCTCAAGACCACAAAGAAGTAGAGAATAGGATGGTCCTACAACATAGAAGCATCCCAATTTGGGAGTCAGAGGACCTCAACTGAAATGGCTCTGCAGCTGTTAGCTGGCTCTACCTCTAAATGGCTGGGTTATTTGGAGGCAAGTGGCTTAACCTATTCAGGTTCTCAGTGTCTTTAGTTAAAAATTGAGGATAATGGTATCTAACTTTCAGATGGTTGGGGGATTAGAAATAATCTGTGAATAATATCTACTCTATATGCACACACTAATTATAGCTAAGCAGTATAGTAAAGGCTGATTAATTTTAAATATTATCCCTAAGTATAAAAAATGTAGATTATATGATGTGGAAAAAGCCCCTATCTGTATTTTGATATACAGTATATTTTATTTTCTCAAAGAATTTATTATTTAAATTTATTTATTATTATTTTAATATTTCAAGAGAGAAAGAGAGAGAGAGAGAGAACACAAGAAAGCAAGCCTCCAGGTCTGAGACTTGAACCATAGTCAACCATGCAGGTGTCCAGCGCCCTGAGCCACCATGCCACCTGCCAGCTCCAAGATAAAGTATATTTTAATGTAATTGAATTAACTAATATTTTCCTTTATAAGTTATACACAAATCATATTTTTCTTCAGCTTTATTAGCTGCAAAGAATGAACTATGTATTAGCAAAACCTGAAAAGAGCTACAATGTGCAAGTTTCTTAAGCTTAAAAATATTAGAGATCTAGATTTTATCAGATGCATAAACAAAACAATTTTAAAAAGCAGTCTTAATATAAAATATCAGCTTCCAGTAACTTCGAGTTTTATCCCTTCCAGAAATTGACTCAGCTTAGTTTACCTATTTCTTAGACCCTACATCGGAATTCTCCACGAGATCTGGAACTTCATCCTTCCCCTCCTTTCCAGTAGCAAGTGGTGCTTTTCCATCTATAGGTTGTTTGGGCAGAGCTTCAGCGGTCTCCTTAAAGGAGTCAGACTGTGGGCCCCAAGCCGGGTTAAGATGCTGGGTAGCATTTGTGTCAGCTGCTTTGTCTCTGCACGGCCTGTAATGGTGAAAGTATTTGCTGTACGAGATGCCTGAACTTCAGGGTGTTAAAGTGGACCACTGTTCCATGGTTTGTAAACATACTCACCTCTTCAATCCCAGAGATATTGTTTACTCTAACTTCTTTAAGGAGAACTGCAGATTTTTATCATCTGCTCTAGCTGTTCTGTGAACCACCTTCCTTCCGTGAGCAGTTAGTTCCTTTCCCACCAGGGCACACTTGTGTCTTCAGTTTGGCGGGGTTTTCCTGGTTCATGATAGTTTCTTTCATCTTGCTGGAGCAGGACAGGGGCTGTGTGAGGGGCTACGGTTGGTGCTCAGGAGGTCTCTGGCAGACTAGCTGAGATTAGGCACCTACACATGGGGATGCAATATCATCTCTAATTTTTTAAAAATAATTATTTTATTCAACTTTATTTATTTATTTATTTATAAAATTTTGACAAGAAAGGGACAGAGAGAGGGAGAGAGAGAGAGAGAGAGAGAGAGAGAGAGAAAGCAAGCTGCCAGGTCCAAGACTTGAACCACTGTCGACTGTGTGGGAGTCCAGTGCCCTTAACCACCTCACCACCTGCTAGCCTCTCATCTCTATTTTTTTTTTTTATGGAAATGGGTTTAAATGTATTTTTAAACTTATTTCTTTAATTTTAGTTATTCTTATGACTATTTAAATTTGCTATAGGGCACATGTTCTCAATAGAGAGAGACAGACAGAGACAGAGGAAAAGTGAGAAAGAAAGCTGCCAGGTCTAGGATTCGAACTACAGTCAGCTACGTGGGAGTCCAACACCTCAACCACCAGGCTACCTACTGGCCCCTAAATGTATTTATTAAAGTGGGCTGCTGGCATATTGTATGTGAATCTAGTTTAATAAAGGGAGAGAGTATAGTTTTTGTTCTTTTTTCCACTTGTGAAGTTTATCATATATATGTACAAAGTGTGTGCACACGATTCAAAGAGGAGTAACCAAGGGAATATCATGTAGCTCCTGTTTAGGTCACAAAATGAAACCCTTTGTGACAAAGTCAACACTTTGGAACCACTTTCCTTGCCACGGCCTCCATGTATCTCCTTCCCTTCCCCCAGAGGTAACAGCCATACTTACTGTCATACTCACATGAAATCGTTTTCTATTGATAATCATCTAATGATAATCATTTTCTTGCTTTGTTTTATGTTCACATAACCTACAGGTGCATCCCTAACTGAGAAATTGTGTCTAGTTTTGAACCACATAGAGTTGAATCACACTGTGGACATCCTGTTTTCTCTTGTGCTGCTCATCAATATTGTAAGGGATCCGCTGGTGTCGCTAGGTGCCCGGTTCCATTTTGTACAGTATGCCATTGTATGGCTATGTCGCTACTCGTCCATTCTTCTATGATGGATATTTCTGTTATCGCCACTTCAATTTATTTTTCATGATAGGGAGGGAGAGTGAGAGCTGGAGTGAGAAAGGGAGAGAGAGAGAGAGGAGCACCGTCCACAGGGTCTGGTCATACTGCAATCTCCTTCCAGTCCTCCAACCATTCCAGCCTCTCAGACTTTGGGCACTTCGCACATGTCTGGTTGCTTCAGGCTGACCAGGCAGGGGATTTGAATTGCAATGGCCATGTGGGATCCAGCTCCTCCTAAGCATTTCTTTCTTTCTTTCTTTCTTTCTTTCTTTCTTTCTTTCTTTCTTTCTTTCTTTCTTTCTTTCTTTCT
>NW_006159626.1:236286-241242 GCF_000334495.1 Tupaia belangeri chinensis
CCGGGACTCGAACCATGGTCGACTATGTGGGAGTCCAGCAATGTAACCATTACACCATCTGTGGGTCCTGAGCATTACTTTTTGAGCAGCAGTACACTACTGCCATGCCATGGTAGTTTTGTTTATATTTATGGGAGTAGGAATATGAGTGCATTCAATCCTAGAAAATATTGCTAAGTTATTTTCCAAGAAGATGAACCAATTAACACTCCTACCAATAAGGATAGGAGTTTTCAATGTTCACTAATATTTGGTATTGTCAGACTGGTGGTTTTCTCTGATTCTAATAAAGTCAAACACCTTATCTCATTTGTATTAGTTATTGGATTTCTGAAGTTTGTATTCAAATTGTCTGTCAATTTTTCTAGTAGATTGTCTGTCTTGTCCTATTATTTTGTGGTCCTTTACATATTATGTATATCAGTTCTGTGTCAGTATTTGTATAACAAATTCCTTGGTTTAATTTGTGACTTGAATTTTTATTGTTGTTATCATGTCTATTCGTGAGCAGAAGTTCCTTTTTTTCTTTTTTTTAGAATTATTTATTTCATTGTATTTATTCGTTCATTTATTTTAATTTGACCAGAGAGAGACACAGAAGTGAGAAAGCAAGCCACCAGGTTCAGGACTCAAACCACGGTCAGTCCTGTGGGAGTGTCCAGCACCTTAACCACCATGCCACCTGCCAGCCCCCAGAAGTTCTTAATTATAATGTAATCAAATAATAAATCTTTTCCTTTATGATTACTTATTTCCTTTATTGTGCCTTATTTGAGGAAACTTTCTTTTTGTAAGGTTTTTTATGTTTAGTTCTTTCGTGAGCAGGAGAGACAGAGAAACAGATGAGAAGAAACAGCACTCCCAACAGGGTCTTGACGCTGTGATTTCCCCCTGCCCACTGCTCCCCTTCAGCCAGTCCCAAAACATGGATGGAGGAGTGTCTAAAATACGCAGGGAAATCCCAGACACAAACCTGGAGCCTGCCCATGTGAGTCAGCCTCACAGAGCATCGTGTTTTACCGCAGTGCCACCACCAGGCTCCGTGGAATTTTTTTAAACAAAGATGATGGCACTTGTTTTGCACATTGTTAGAAAAATTTGTCCTTAGGCCAAAATTGTAAGGATATCTTACATTTACTTCAAAATACATTTTCCCCTCACATTTATGTTTCAGTTTACTTGAAGTTGATTTTTGTGTGCATTGTGAAGTAGGAAGTCAACATTTCTTTTCTTTCTTTCTTTTTTATTAAGGTTTTTGCCATAGGGCACATGAGCTTGTAGGAGAGACAGAAAGTGAGAAAGTGAGAGAAGAAGTGAGAAATCACCTCCCAGAAGGATGGCCATGCCAGAATTCCTTCTCTTCCATCCTCCTCCTGATTCTGGGCACACACACACACACACACACACACACACACACACACACATACACGTGTCTGGTGTGATATTTAAGCCTCCAGGCCCAGGACTCGAACTTTGGTCAGTCAAGTGGGTGTCCAGTACCTTAACCACCTGCTAGCCTGAAAGTCAACATTTCTACGCCCCTCATATAGATAACCTATTTTCTCTTTATCATTTACCAAATTTTATTCATTGATCTACAGTGTAACCTCTGTCATGTAAGAGTTTTCCATATACACGTATGTTTATATGGTGGCTCTCTATTCTGATCCTAGAGTCATGTCTTAATTACCATAAGTTTATAATAAACCTTGAGAGTTCTAGGTTAAATTTCCCACATTATGTTCTTCAGAATTGTCTTGGTGTTATTCATTGGTTCTGCTATAGAGCATGTGTGCTTGCCAGAGAGAGACAATGAATTATTGGCCACAAACTATGTGACTTGCTCTGTGCTAGGTTCCTTACACATTTTTTCACTTAATTCTTACGGTAATCTCATGAAATAGATTTTATTGTCCCTGTTTCACAAATGAGGTTTGAACAACATTTTCTCAAGGTCACAGAGATAGATAGGAAGCAATAGGATCAGGACTCGAGCTTAGCCTGCCTTATTTGAAAGCCCAGCCTATTACTTTTCTTGCTGCTCTGTGTACATTATACCATTTAATGAATACTCAAGGGATTATTTCCTTTCAGAATGTAGGTTAAGTTACATGGGTAGGAGGCAGTTTTGAAGGAGTGATCTGGCTGGAAGGTCTCAAGAAGTGAAAGAATGAAGTGGCAAAGAAATAAAGATGGCGGTAGCATCCAGATATTTGAGAAGTCCAGTGGTAAAAAGTTGGAGATGAACAGTATTAATTGCTGAAAGTCCCATTTTTCCTGCAAATTCTATGCCACACCACGTCTGACTTCTCATCTTGAGAAATGCTCAACTGGCCCTCTCTGAGGAGTTCTCTACGTTGTTCCAATAGCGATGGCCCTGTTTTATGGGGGGTTTCATCCTCATGGGGGGACAGAGGCAGCTAGACAATGAGCTTCTTGGGGACAGAGCACCTCATTCATCTCTATTCCGACCACAGAGCCTGGTAGGCTTTGAACTGAACGTAGTGATTTGGGCTGTACCGAGTCTCTGCAGAGCTTGTTTATCCTCATTAACATTAATACAGCGACTGTCTTCCCCGGGTCACCTTGTCCAAGCAACACAGAAAGATATTTATGTCTGCCATCCTCCTGGCTTTCCTTCCTAATAGCTCTCCTACCTAATATTTAAGCACAGACAGGTGCCATTTAACAAGACACTTATGAGAAAGTTGGAGGAATAATCAGCTTTAACCTTGAATCACAACTCTCAAAAGAAAGAAATCATTGCTATCACAGGAAACAGAAATTCTCTGAGGAGAGCAGTCAAAATGTAGGATGAAAACTAATGCCCGGATTCGCAGTGAGCAGGTAATGGAGAAAGGATCTAGGAGCCATTTTTCCTCCCCATCTTAAATGGGAAAAGACCAAACCTTCATCAGCCTCTCTCTTCATTCTGACAGGTCTCATAACAAAGGAATAGAATTTCCTAAAGAAAACTCAATTCAACTAACTAAACTCTGCTTTTTTTTTTCTTTTTGTTTATCTTTATTGTTTTTATTGCATTTTTACTTCCTTCGGCTCATGTATTTTATACTTCCAAAATATGTTTCTAATTTTTTTTGCTGTAAAAAGTCACAATAATAACAGTTAATAACAATTATTAAATCATGGGACACAATAAGTGTTATTCCAATAACTGGGAAGAATAAATATGGGAAAGAGCTGTGAAGTCTAGAATAAAATCTATTAATAAAAGATCACAGACAGCAAACAAGAAGAGATGAGTATGTGCAGCATGTAAGTTGCATTTATGAAAGATGAATAATAGTAATAATAATGATGATAATGATAGGTTAAAGCTTCTGTTTGAGAATTGAAATAAATGGGAAGCCATGGAAGGATGCTAAGTGTAAAATGTTGTCTCCTGTCTCTGGCTTAAACTTTGGAAAGAGAATTAAAAAGATATAAAAAGTGATTTGCCATAGCACGACTGAGAGAAAGCGACGCTTTGAACCAAGGCTCCAGCTGCTCATTTCTGTCCCATACTCGGATGGCATTACGAATTGTAGTGTGTGAGGAAGTATCTGATCTAGATGGTGTCAGAGAGTCTTTCTTCCGGATCGAAAAGGCCAAGGACAGTAGGCATGGCTCAGGGGGAATTTGGATGTCTTAACGTTTCTAATAACGTACAGAATACAAGCTGTTTTCAAGATTAGGAGAAAGTTTTCCAAGGCTGCAATCTCCTACATTTCATCTGACAAGCCAATTAGATGTTTTTCCAAATAAAGGAAAAATCAGATACTTCGTAATCTGCTTCCTTCCTGCAAACATATCCATCTCTTAAAGGTAGCCTATTAAATGTAGGGGGAAGAGAATTTTTCCTAAACAAAGGAGAAGAAAACTTAAAAATTAATTACATCTTATGGAAAAATATTCATTTGCTGATATTTTTAAAATGTTTTAGGGACCAGCAGTTGGTGTAATGGCTATGTCACTGGACTCCCATGTAGTCGACTGCAGTTCAAGTCCCAGAACTGGTGGCTTAAACTCACACTGTGAATATATGTTTGTATACCCAAGATCCTGAGAGGAGAATGGAGAAGGGATTGCGGCGTGGCCATCCCCCCCGGAGGGTGATTTCTCGCTTTCTGTCTCTCTGTCTCTGTCTTTCCGGCAAGCACATGCACCCTATAGCAAAAACCTCTAAAAAAAAAGTTTTAACTTTTAAAAAGTTTGCTTACAGAGTATTATAAAACAGTGTAAATAGTTAAAGGTCTAGTTTAATATCAATTTTAATACATCTAACTTTAAGATTAATTTAGTTCCTCTAAAATGATACTTTATTCACAGTATAATTTTGAATTATGATCACAGCACAATAATAAAATTATTATAACAAAATTAAGATGAAAAACGAACTTATACTTTTTAGTGTTTTACATTTGCTTGACCGAATCTGATTCTTGACCTTGGTGGACAAAAGTTAAAATTAGGTCTTTAGTCCAAAATTGAACTAGAATAATATGTCTATGTTTTTTAGAAGATCATTAGCCACTTTAAAATAAAAATATATTGGGTACTCAATGTCCCAATGAAAACAAATGACTGTGTGATTCCAAACTCAGGAAAACAAAATACCCCTATTTACACATTTATGCTCCCTTTCTTAGACATTGCAGCCTTCAGCATCTCATAAATCCTAGCTAATTACCTGTCAAAAGAAAAGGTTAATTATCAGTTTAATATGCTTCCCTTTTTTTATCTAATGAATCAATATCACACACAGAGAACACTGGGGAAATAAAACAGAAATGCAAATAGTTTAAAACAATTACTTCAGCTTCTGTATGTGAAGTGTTTCCTAAAGAAGGATGCTGTCCCACAACGGAAAAGGCTGCCTCACCAGGCGGGCTGTTCCCTCCACAACCGTTTATTTATTATCGGCTGGGGTGCGCGCAACCCGCGCCAGGGCCCCAG
>NW_006159626.1:241533-265828 GCF_000334495.1 Tupaia belangeri chinensis
TTTATTTATTATCGGCTGTGTTCCAGCCACACCGTGCTAGGTCCCCAGGTTAAGGAACTCCTGCACCTAAGAAAACCTTCCTGCTCTAAGACTCTTACAACCCTGGGGCAGTGAACTGCTGTAGGAGATGTAATCCCTGCACTTCCTGAGGCATCCTGACCCCTCAGGGGCTGTCAAAGCTGGCTCTTGCTTGATTGCTTTGTTGGGCTGCAGACTAGGAGTACATTTTTTAAAATAAATTTTATTGTGTATATTTGAGGTTTACAAAATGTTATGAGTTACAGATTAGCATATGTACCATCCCTCATTGGTGTTTTATCCCTGTGGTAAGAGGAGCTAAAATCTGTTTCACAAAAACTGTTACCTATTTCTAAATCTTTTTGTTTCATTTTTGTGTCAGTTAAATGTTTTTCCCCTGTTCCTTTCTCTCCCTCCTCCTATTACCCACCCCCTATTCCTTGCCAAAGAATTTTTGGTTCATTTCTTAAAAGGACTACTAGGATTTTCTAAATAGTGCAAGATTTATAAAGTTTAAAGCAATGTATATTATCTTACATATGTCAAAAATTTAATATAACAGGATTATAAATTCATTTTACAATTTGGAGGAGAATAACACGTCTTCATTGATGTTCTCTAAATTAGTTGATCACACTGCATCAAATTTATTAGCGCCGTGGGCTTGGCTGCTAATGATATTAAACTGTATTAAGCTGTACTGCTTTAGAAACATCAATTTATCTTTCATCTTTCTATTCCTTTGTTGTTGTTAAAGGCTATAGCATCAGTGTCTACTTGATTCTACCGTGTGCTGCAAATCAAGTATCTTTCTTCTGATGTATTAATGTATAGATCTACCCTTAAATGTAGACTCATGATTGAGACTTACTCCAGAAACTTTTCCTTTTATAATGGAGAGAAGGAGAAAATACAGTTCCATAGGGAAATCTCTCACCAAGATTTAACTCTGTTTCACTGTTGCAAAACAAACATTATTAGCATTAAGGTAACGCATGGTACCAGTGGAGCTTAATGGCTTCCAAGTAATGAATGAGGTCCTGAGTCAGCCACTCTACTGCATAATTCTTTGCAAGGATATAAATTGTTTTCCACAACTTGGCTGTGCAATATTTCTTTATCTTTTATTTTAATTTTGCCAGAGAGTGCATGTGCTTGCTAGGGAGAAACAGAGGGAGAGAGACAGAAGATGGAAAGTGAGGAAGTACCTTCTATGGGAATCGTCATGCACAATCCCTCCTCTTCCATTTCTTCCTTCCTTTGGATTTTGGGCACACACACATGTGCCTGGGGGGTTTCTTAAGCTGTCAGGTCTGAGACTCAATCGGTCTGCCATGTTGGATCCAGCCACTGTAACCACCAGGCCATGAGCTGGCCAGGTTGTAAGACATTTCTACATACATTATCTCTAATTTTCAAACCCATGGTCTCAAAGAAACCTCTCCATCTTCATTTTACAGAAGACATTTCACCTCAAAGATAAATCATCCAGTGACAGAGAGAATAAGGTAGCCAGAATCACCATTTGAATCCAGATCACTCTGAACCCATATTTCCTTTCCATGCATCACTGTCTCTCCGGCAAGTCTGTTTTATAGCTTAAAACAGTTCTACATTCAAATGAACCATCTGAGCATAGAAGACACCGGTCCTTAGTAAACCGTGAAAATCTGGCTCAGTAGAATCATTGGTCTCTTCATAAAGTGACACAATTAATGAAATGTTCACTGAGATACCAGAAATTTCTCAGTGCTACTTTTCTGGGCTTTGAGCACAGACTTGAAGCTGATTTGCTTAGGAGGGTAGTACACATAGAACGCAGAAGTCGCCATTCAAAGAATTTGACAAAGAATCACATCCTCATTTGCTATCTACCCACAACCTTTTTTTATTTTTAAAGATGGGGTTTCCCTGTGTCATGATCCTCCTGTTTCAGCCTCCCAAGCAGCTGGGACCACATGCAAACACCACCACACCCAGCTCTTTGACACAGGGTATCATTATGTTGCCCAACTGGGCCATGAGCTTGTAAGTCACCGACGATAGGGATTTAGTTTCCTTTAACTTGCGTGCACCTAGCTTCTGAAGAGAGTACCTTCAAGTACCAAAAGGAATGAGGGAACTTATAATCACAACTGGTCATTACCAGAAGAAATGGATACCTAAACAAGAACCAGATGGAACTTCTAGGATTAAAGAATGTGATACAGGAAATCAAAACCTCCCTTGAAAGCATTAAAAGTAGGTTAGACCAGGCAGAAGATCGAATCTCTAACGTAGAAGACAAAACATCTGACCTAGAAAAAAGTATCAAGAAGATTGAGAAAACAACCATGAAAAATGAGGATAATATACGAGGAATACTGGATACCATCAAGCACCCCAACATCCGGATAATTGGTATTCCAGAAGAAGAAGAAAATAATAAGGGCCTAGAAAATTTATTCCATGAGATCCTGGAAGAAAACTTTCCAAATCTAGAAAGGCATTCAAATATCCAGACCCAAGAAATACATAGGACCCCGAGTAGAATCAACCCAAGAAGATCCTCTCCAAGGCACATCTTAGCCAGACTGGCAAAAACAACAGACAAAGACAAGATACTAAAGTTGGCAAAAGGGAAACTTACAAAGTTGGCCAGGTTACTTACAAAGGTCACCCCATTAGCCTAACATTGGATCTCTTGGCGGAAACAATGCAGGAAAGGAAAGAATGGGGAAGCATAGTCAAAGTGTTGAGTGAAAAACAATTTCAACCAAGAATACTATACCCTGCAAAATTATCTTTCATATGGGAAAAAAAGATAAAAGCATTCTCGAATATAAACAAAATTTGAAGGAATTAACCAACACCAAACCAGCTCTTCAAGAGGTTCTGAAGGGAGTACTATACCAGGAAAACTAAAAAAACAGAGACAGTTATACGAGAACAAAAAACAACTAAGAAAATGGCTCACTTAATGATAGGATCAGGTACAGAAATATCGATAATTACATTGAATGTCAATGGATTAAATTCCCCAGTTAAGAGACATAGACTAGCTGAATGGATAAGAAAACAGAAACCCTCTATCTGTTGCCTACAAGAAACTCACCTTATGGATAAAGACATACACAGACTAAAAGTCAAGGGCTGGAAAAAGATATTCCATGCAAATGGAAATCAAAAAAAGGCTGGAGTAGCGATATTGATCTCAGACAAAATAGATTTTAAGACAAAGACTGTAAGAAGAGACAAAGAAGGGCATTATATAATAGTAGATGGGGTAATCCAGCAAGAAGATATAACCCTTATAAATATCTACGCACCCAACTCAGGTGCGCCTAAATATGTGAAGGAAAGACTGCTGGAGCTAAAAGGAGACATAGGGAAAAATACTATAATTGTTGGAGATCTCAACACCCCGTTATCTCCTATAGACAGATCTTCTAGACAGAAAATAAATAGAGAGATACAGGACTTAAATGATACTATAAATGGAATGGGCTTGACAGATATCTATAGAACTTTCCACCCTACATCCACAACATATACATTTTTCTCACCCCGACATGGAACCTTTTCAAAGATAGATCATATATTAGGACACAAATCAAGCCTTTACAGATTCAAAGGCATAGAAACTGTACCCAGCATCTTCTCTGACCATGATGGAATTAAACTCAAGATTAATTTCAAGAAACAACCCCGAAAACACACGAACACATGGAAACTGAACAACCTACTTCTGAATGACTTCTTCACTACTGAAGAAATTAAGGCTGAAATAAACAAATTTATGGAAACAAATGATAATGAGGACACAAGTGTCCAGAACCTATGGGACACAGCAAAAGCAGTCATAAGAGGGAAATTCATAGCAATTAGTGCACATAAGAAAAGGATGGAAAGATGGCAAGTAGATAACTTATCATCATGCCTCAGAGAACTGGAAAAACAACAACAAACGAACCCCCAAAATGCCAGGCGAAAAGAAATAATAAAGGTTCGAGCAGAAATAAATGAAATAGAAAATAAACGAACCATACAGAAAATAAATGAAAGCAAAAGCTGGTTCTTTGAAAAGATCAACAAGATCGATACTCCATTGGCTAGACTGATCAAGAAGAAGAAAGAAAGAAACCAGATTAATCAAATATGTGATGAAACAGGCAATATTACCACGGACATAGCAGAAATACATAATATCATTAGAGGATACTATGAGCGACTTTACGCCAACAAACAAGATAACCTGGAGGAGATGGACAAATTCCTGGATGCATATAAACTACCAAGATTGGATCAGGAAGACATAGAGAATCTGAATAGACCTATAACAAGCCAGGAGATTGAATCAGTAATTAATAATCTCCCAACAAAGAAAAGCCCAGGCCCAGATGGCTTCACTTGTGAATTCTACAAAACTTTCAAGGAAGAATTAACCCCTATCTTACTAAAATTATTTCTAAAGATTCAAAAGGAAGGAAACCTTCCAAATTCATTTTATGAAGCCTCCATCATCCTCATCCCCAAAACAGATAAGGATATGACAAAAAAGGAAAACTACAGACCAATATCATTGATGAATATAGATGCGAAAATTCTCAACAAGATACTCGCAAATCGTATCCAACAACATATAACAAAGATCATTCATCACGACCAGGTAGGCTTTATACCAGGGATGCAAGGGTGGTTCAATATACGCAAGACCATAAATGTAATACACCACATTAACAGAAAGAAAGATAAAAACCATATGATCATCTCAATTGATGCGGAGAAAGCGTTTGATAAAATACAACATCCTTTTATGATTAAGACTCTCAGTAAGATTGGTATAGAAGGGTCATTTCTGAACACAATAAAAGCAATCTATGAAAAACCTACAGCTAATATTATACTGAATGGGGAAAAGCTGAAAGCTTTTCCTCTGAAAACAGGTACTAGGCAAGGCTGCCCACTTTCTCCACTGCTCTTTAATATAGTACTGGAAGTCTTAGCTATTGCAATCAGAGAAGAGAACAGTATTAAAGGCATTCGAATAGGCAAAGAAGAGTTGAAAATATCTTTATTTGCAGATGACATGATGGTATACTTAGAAGACCCAAAGGTATCCATGAAAAAACTGCTTGAAGTAATAAGTGAATACAGTAAGGTGGCAGGATACAAAATCAATATCCAAAAATCTATAGCATTTCTATTTATGAACAACAAGTTGAATGAAGCAGAGCTGAAGAAAGGAATCCCTTTCACCATAGCCACAAGATGTATAAGATATCTAGGGATAAACCTAACTAAGAAAGTCAAAGACCTTTATAAAGAAAACTACGAGAATCTTAAAAAAGACATTGAAAGTGACATAAAAAAGTGGAAGGACATCCCATGCTCCTGGATTGGTAGAATTAACATAATCAAAATGGCAATTCTACCCAAATTAATCTACATGTTTAATGCAATTCCAATCAAAATACCAGAGATATTCTTCAGAGATCTAGAAAAGACAATTATAGAATTTGTCTGGAACCATAAAAGACCTCGTATTGCAAAAGCAATCCTGCGTAAGAAGAATGGAGTAGGAGGCATATCACTCCCTGATCCCAAGATATACTATAAAGCTGTGGTCATCAAAACAGCATGGTATTGGCATAAAAACAGACATGTGGACCAATGGAAGAGAATAGAGACCCCAGAAATAACTCCCAAAGCTTATAGCCAACTGATCTTTGACAAAGGATATCAGTCAATCCATTGGGAAAAGGAAAACCTCTTTAGTAAATGGTGCTGGAAAAACTGGGTATCCACCTGCAGAAAGATGAAACTGAACCCCCATCTTTCACCATTAACAACAGTCAACTCAAAATGGATCAAAGATCTGAACCTAAGACCTCAGACAATAAAACTACTTGTGGAAAATGCTGGGGAAACTCTGGGAGACATTGGAGTAGGCAAAGACTTCTTAAATAAGACTCCCAAAGCACAGGCAATAATCCCTAAAATAGACAAGTGGGACTATATTAGACTAAGAAGTTTCTGCACAGCAAAGGACACAGTAACAAGTGTGAACCGACAACCCTCAGAATGGGAAAATATTTTTGTTAAATATGCCTCAGACAAGGGACTGATAACGAGAATACATAGGGAACTCAAGTGCCTTATGCGAAAAAAAATGATTAACCCGATTAAAAGATGGGAAAGTGAGCTGAACAAAAGTCTCTCTAAGGAAGACATACGAACAGCCAAAAAGCATATGAGGAAATGCTCGACATCCCTCATCATAAGGGAAATGCAGATAAAAACCACAATGAGATACCACCTAACCCCTGTCAGAATGGCAAAGATTAAGAATATAAAAAGTGATAAGTGTTGGCGGGGATGTGGTGAAAAGGGAACCCTCCTACACTGTTGGTGGGAATGTAAACTAGTTCAACCACTGTGGAGAACAATATGGAGGTTCCTCAAAGATCTACAAATAGAACTACCATTTGATCCAGCAATCCCACTTCTGGGTATTTACCCAAAAGACAGGAGAACGCTCAGTCAGAAAAGTGCTTGCACATCCATGTTTATTGCAGCATTATTCACAATTGCCAAGACATGGAACCAACCTAAATGTCCACAAACTGATGAATGGATTGGAAAAGTGTGGTATATATACTCTATGGAATACTACTCAGCCATAAAAAATAACAAGACCCTGGAATTTGATAGAAAATGGTCAGATATGGAGGATCTATTGCTGAGTGAAGTAAGCCAGGCTATGAAAGAAAGATATTGTATGTATCCACTCAATATATACCGACTATCCGCACTCTATAATAGAGAGCAAAAATTCGGAGGACATAAACACAGTGAAGGTACTTAATGAGAATAGGACAGTGTGGAATGGGGTAAGTGAAGAGAAGAGGATAGAGAAAGATAGCAAGTGAACAATAGAGAGACAGGACGTTAGTGAGAAACAGATAGGGGTTATTAACTGTTGATGATGACATGTATAGTATTCTCAACTGGATTGGTCTGAGAAGTATTTCATGATGGGCAAAGTATTTTTACAAGCAAAACGAGAAATAACAATTGACTGTTTTATAAAAATAATTAGAATAATAAAAATAATGATTGGGGAAAACAGAAAAGATATTGAATGTTGAAGTGGGGAGATTAATGTCTCTGTACTGACTGACATGCATGGCATTCCCTTTTGAAAAAACAATGTAATACACTGTAAAGTTATATGTAATCCAATGTAATATAAACATTATGATGATAATAAAAAATAAATAAATAAATAAAATAAAATAAAATAAAGAAAGAAAGTGAGAAATCACCCCTCAGGGGTGGTGGCCACGCTGCAATCTCTTCTCCTCCATTCTCCTCTTGGGATTTTGGGCACCCACACACACCTGCCCGGCGAGAGTTTCAAGTCACCAGGTCTGGGACTTGAACCACAGTTGACCACGTGGGAGTCCGGCGGTATAACCACTATGCCATCTTCTGGTCCTAGCCTTTGGAACTTTGAGAGAAAAAATTTCTGTTTTAAGCCACGAAATTTGTGGTAATTTGTTACACCAGCCACAGGAAACTAAAACAAAGTGTTAAATGAATAAAGTAGGATGTAGGAAGATATTTCCAAATACAGTTGATATTTTCAACAATATCAAAATCTGTATGAAAAAATGAAAAGAAATTCACTAGCATATTAGTAATGACTGCCTGTAAGTGATGGGATTATGATAGTCTTCTCGCTTATGGTGTCTGCATTTTCCAAATTTTCTAGCGTATCATTTCTGTGCTAAAAATAAACTTTATCCCTTAGTTTAAAAAAGCTATATGCATTGAAACGTTAGTTGTTGAATAATTCATGATGGAAAAATTGGAAGGAACTAATTAACTAATATTTGATAATGGTTAATTAGATTCTAGTTTGTCCTTTTGATGGAATTAAGCTGACATAATTATGAATATCATGTGGTAATAAAGAAAAAGTCTTAGGACAAGGAGACAATATAGCTTAATGGTTAAGAGTGTGAGCATGGGTGTCAGATTGATTTCATTTAAAAAGACCTGCTCTGGGACCTGCAGGTGGCATGGTGGTTAGGGTGCTGGACTTCCACATGGTCAATCACAGTTCAAGCCCTGGACCTGGTGACTTGAAAATCAAACTGGGCATACATGCCCCAAATCTTGAGGAGACTAGAGGCGTTTCAGTGTGGCCATGCCCCCAGGGGGTAATGTCTTACTGTCCCTTTCTCTGTGTCATTTTATCTCTCTCCAGTGAACACCCATGCCCAATGGAAAAACCTGAGAAAAACCCTGATCTGCCTCTTAATAACTTGCTCCTTAGCAATCTCTTTGTTTCTCACTTTTTACACCTGAGGAATAGTAAAACTGGTATAAAAGTTATTTGAGGATCAAATGTAAAGTACCATATTTTACCTAGTGTAAGGAGTATATTCTTCACACTTTAACGACTCTCATGTTGGGCTGTGCCTTACAATTGTGGCGTTTACAATCGCCGAGTTGCTGACGGCAGCTCAAGTACACTTGGCCGTCGCGGTGTGGTTGCCATGGCAGCTGAGTTATGCCCGTTGTGGTGCTGTAGTGTTGGAATTTAATTGCCATTTACAACGTCTTAACATTGCATTATCAGTCAGCACGGGATCAGGGCTATTGTCCATAGACGAAGACACGGAAGTAGAGCGGGCACTCAGATTTGGCACAGCAAACGTTTATCCTTGAAGGAAAGACTGCATTTTTTATTCACGCAAAGCAAAGAGACCTGACTGCGACATGAGCCTACCCCACACCATCCAATGGCAGGGGAACTGTGAAATCCCCGGGAACGATGAAAGAAATTTCAGAGTTCTGAGAGGCCGGCGTGGGCAATTCACGCCTTGTGCAGAACTATCATTAAGGTGTTGAGGACCACGTGTTGAGAATTTCCTGTTGAGTTTAGATAGAACTTGCTTAACTTCCAGAGACATGTGGTTCAACTGGAAAAAATAAAGTGTTGTTTATTTTATAGTTTAGTGGCAGGTTTTTTTTAAAAAATTTTTTTTCCATTAAAAAACTTTCTTGCGGGGACCAGCAGTTAGCGTAATGGCTATGTCGCTGGACTCCCACGTAGTCGACCGCGGTTTGTGTCTCGGACTCGGTGGCTTAAAACTCACGCCGGGCGCGTGTGCGTGCGTGCCCAAGATCCTGAGAGGAGAATGGAGGAAGGAGAAGGGATTGCGGCGTGACCATCCCCCCTGGGGGGTGATTTCTCGCTTTCCATCTCTATGTCTCTCTGTCTGTCTGGCGAGCACACGCACCCTACAGTGAAAATCTCTCCAAAAAAAAAAACTTTCTTGGGGGACCAGCAGTTAGTGTAAAGACTATGTTGCTGAACTCCCATGTAGTCAGTCGCGGTTCGAGTCCTGGACCCGGTGGCTTAAACTCATGCCAGGAGCGTGTGTGTGTGTGCCCAAGATCCTGAGAGGAGAATGGAGGAGAAGGTATTGTGGCATGGCCATCCCCCACGGAGGGTGACTTCTTGCTTTCTGTCTCTCTGTCTCTGTCTTTCTGGCAAGTACACATGCCCGATAGCAAAAACCTCTCCAAAAAAAAAAAAAAAAAAGTTCTTGGGGCCAACAAGTGGCATAGTGGTTAAGGCGCTGGACTCCTACATGGCTTACCAAAATTCAAGTCCCAGACCTGGAGACTTGAAAATCATGCTGGGCATTTGTGCATGCATACCCAAAAATTCCAAAGAGGAGGATGGAGGAGAAGGGATTGCAGCATGGCCACCCCTCCGAGGGAGTGATTTCTCCCTTTCCTTCTCATTGTTTCTCTCTGTCTCTTCCCAGGAAGTGCACGCACCTTATGGCAAAAACCTTAAAAAGAAAAAGTCCTTATTTGTTTCACAAGAAAGAGACAGAGAAAAAGAAAGAGCCTCACACTGCAATCCTCTCCTCAGCCTCCCCGTGTGTACCCGGCCTGCACTCAGCCGTTTGGGAACCAAACCCCAATCTTCCTTATGTCTTCAGCCTTATGGAGTGTACATTACTGCTGTGCCACTGCGGACGGCCTAAAGAAATCCCTTCTTAACAGTAGGTAAGAACGCATGTTACAATCAGTAACATCTTAGTGTCAATGAAGTTTGACTCAAGGAAATTTCCGGTTGCCATACCTGGCACATGGTAATTATTTCCTAAATGTGCTATATAATAAGCAAAAAAAAAGTGCAGACTATAAGATTACATGAGTCCGTATCTCGCTGTGAGAAAAAATGAACAAAGACTCGGACTATATAAAAACATGAAGGATATCATGTTAGATTGGTGGCTAAGCAGGTGCAACAGTTTAAGGTATTGACCAGTGAAATGTAAATCTCTCTCCTAGCTCAGATCTATTTTATTTTCTTTTATCTGAGTGGGGCAGAGGAGGACAGGAAGAAAGGGAAGGAGACTGAGAGGTATTTTTGACACAGGGCATCACTGTGTCATCATCCTCCCAGCCCAACCTCTCAGTTAACTAGGATTACAGTGCACACAACTGCACCCTGGGTGTCCCGGTTGTGGTGAGAACCGAATCTGGGCCTCCCGTGTGGCTTCCAGTCTCCTCAGCAGTAGTGCTAGGTGTGTGCCCTGCAGCAGGGCCTCAGTCCCCATTTTTGTCTTCCCAGAAGCAATGACTGGTTTTATTTTCTTCTGTAGCCTTCCTGATTTTTTTTTTTCTGTGTAAACAAGCATATATGTGTGTATAACTATACATAAAACATACACACTTTTTTATTACTTTATAAGTAAGTATGTAACAGTATGAAGCATACTTTATATAATATTCTCTACTTTTATTTTGACTCTAATGCTGTAACTTGAGTATTTTATTCCATGGTCCTTATAAATCTTAATCCTTCTTGACATCCACGTAGTATCTGTCAGGATTTGGTGCAGAAAACAGAAACCTCTCAAGATATTTCAGCTAGAAAAAGATTCAAAGCAGGAAATAAAGTACTCACCAAGTTGCTGGATGGGTACACGGAGCAAGACACAGCTGTCTGCTAGGATGTTGATTTCAGGAGTGCCACTGTGATCCAGAGTCAGTCAATCGCTGCTGCTTCCACTGCTTGAGCCACACGACTGCCTCAATTGCCCACGGTGGTGACCAGGCAAGGCCTGCTGCATCTGGGTCGCTGCATCTGGGCTCTGAGACGCTGATGTGCCGACGCCGAAGCACTGGAATGCTGAGTCCAGCTGCAAGCACTGGGAGCCGGCAGCTCATTATGAAGGAGGCCTCCACTTGCTTCCCATTTCCAGGGCTCACAGGCTTTCTCAATGATGGGAGGAAATTCTCATCAAGAGCCCTACCTAAGGGAGCTTGTGAGAGGTAGCTTCCTCTTGAGAGCAGAAAGGCAGGAAAAGGTAGAAATGGATCCCGACTGCTCCTTCGCCATAAACCATGCAGAGGCCCACAGGGTTGATGCAGATGCACTCTGAAGTATTTAGCTCGTCCCCAACTGCAGGGAAGAGGGCAGGGGATAGGCAATGTATGACAGAATTTTGTTATTACAAACAACGTACCCCAAATGTCAGTTTAAATCGTCCTTGAGCACAGTGAGTATACTATAAACTTTAAGAAGTAACATTGGGGGACCAGCAGTTAGCGTAATGGCTATGTCGCTGGACTCCCACGTAGTCGACCCCGGTTCGAGTCCCGGACCCGGTGGCTTAAACTCACACCATGCGCGTGTGCATGCGTGTCCAAGATCCCAAGAGGAGAATGGAGAAGGGATTGCGGCGTGGCCATCCCCCCTGGGGGGTGATTGATTTCTTGCTTTCTATCTCTCTGTCTCTGTCTGTCTGGCGAGCGCACGCGCCCTATAGCGAAAACCTCTCCAAAAAAAGAAAAAAAAAAAAGAAGTAACATTGGTCATGTTATATAGGTTGGTTGTAGACATCTTCACATAGTAAGTTACAAAACAAAACCTGTCCTACAAAGCCTAAACACAAAATGGAATTAGTAGCTCAATTATGTCATCAAGGATAGATGTAAAAGTTTTTTAAAATGCCTTATCATGTAACTTTTTCAAATAGATTTTTAGTATAGGGCGTGTGGGTTCACTCGAGAGACAGAAAGAGACAGAGAGACAGAAAGTAAGAAATCACCCCCCAGGGGGGATGGTCACACTTCTCCTCCATTCTCCTCTTGGGATGCAATCCCTTCTCCTGCATTCTCCTCTCGGGATTGTAGGCATAAACACACACGTACCTGGAGTGAGTTATAAGCTACCAGGTCCAGAACTCGAACTGTGGTCAACTCCATGGGAGTCCAGCGACATAACCATTACGCCATGTAACTTCTTTTTACAAAAAAAATTTCCTAGAGGGCATGTGCACTAGCACAGAGGAAGCACCCCCGACAGGGCATGGCCACGCTGCATGCCCTTCTCCATTTCTTGGGGCACGTTCAACTGCTGGGGCTGGATTTGAATGGCACAGCCTGTCATGTGGGATTTGCCGCCTTACCCACCAGGCCACATAATGTTTTAATCATAAAGAAGTGTGCCCCCAACTCCACTTGCTCTCCTGTCTCTGTGACACATAGAAACGTTTTAGAGAAGCCTTCATTTCTCAGTCTAAAAACCTAGACCAGTGCCAGTTTCCAGCTTCATGCCTCTCATCAAAATCTCCTCCCCGGTGTGTACTGCCCGCCTGAGGACAGAGTAAGAAGGGATGTGGCCAACAGCTCAGAGCACAATTAACTGGGCCACCTGGTATGGCACCTCTGGGCTCAGTCAGGCAGCATTCTTACCCTCTGCACCGCCCAGAGGCAGGACAACAATGATTCGCGTTCTTGGGAGCTTGCCAGAGGCCAAGCATCGTTCCCTTCCCCAGTCCTCAGGGTGACCTCATAAGGAACAGGCACCATTGTGATGATCACCTGTGCCAATGAGGAAACTGGACCTCAGAAAGGTGAAGAACTTGCCTAAGGTCACGGAGCTCGTTGTTTGCAGGAGCCTGGGTTTGAATCTCAATCATCTCTCTGCAGAAGCTGCTCCTGCAGTCTTGGAGTGAGCGTCTCTTTTTCTTTCACGACCGGCAGGGTCTCAGGAGACGCGAATCTGTCAGAAACAAGGCGATTCTGATCCTTGGTGGAGTCAAACAAGATGGAGCCCCAACCTCGGGAAGACCCACGGCATGTTCGACAGCACGGCCTCCCCTTTATGCCAATGTGTTCTCATCTTGAAGATGAGCAAGAAAGTGACTGCAGATTAGAATAAATCTTCTCCAGTGCTGGGAAAGCCAACACCTGGTGCGCGAATACATTCACCGAGTCAGCCAGCCTGTCATTTATTCATTAACTGACTGCTCTTCACAGAACATGCGGGTCTTCGGGGACTAGGAAAATAATACAAGTTACCGACTCCCTGATGCCCTAAAGAAATTTACAATCACTTTGAGAGACTAGATAAATACATGTCACATATTCAAATAACAATTACAGTAGAAGATAGCACAGTATCTTTGTAACGTCCTTGTCAAATTTAAAAACTTTTACGCTTTAATTTAAAAATATAATTTGTTCCTATCCTACAATCTGCAATTGTAACTTGATTAACTTACAGCTGTAGGTTGTGTGATGGGGAACAAATCTATGCAGACACTCTAACATTAAATATAGTGAGGCTTGAGAACAACTGGAGTAACTTCAGAAATCCATGGTGGGGACCAGCAGACGGCACAGCGGCTGCGTCACTGGACTCCCGCACAGTCAGCCCTGGTGTGAGTCCTGGACTGGAGACTTGAAACTCATGCCGAGCACATGTGGGTTCTTGCCCCAAGTCCCAAGAGGAGAATGGAAAAGGGACTGCAGTGTGGCATTCCCCCTGGGGGCGATTTCTTGCTTCCTGTCTTTCTGTCTCCCTGGCAAGCACATGTGCCCTATAGAAAAAATCTCTAAAAAAAATATTCACAATGGTATGCTCAATTCAGCTCCTCCATGAACTTTTCATGTACTCCTACGCCTAGTTTTATTTTCTGTTAAAGACAATGTCTGTAAAAATATACTGACGAAAAGTTCCCGTAAAAGTGATAGATATGTTAAAAAGGCTGTCTCCTAGCGGCCCCCTGCAGCTCATGCACTCAGGCGGGGATGAGGTGGGTTGCGCAGGACTCGGTGCTGGCTGTGCCTATGTGAGGCGAGGTTTAGGGTAAGTCCCAGATGATGGCCTTAGGTGGCTAGTGCCCAGGACCGAGGAGTCCAGCAGGGTGGCAGTGGGTGTCCATGGCAATAGCCTAAGCAACCCGTCACTATGATGCGATTTTTAAAAATTTGCCAGAGGGGGACCAGCAGATGGTGTAATTGCCAGGTCACCAGACTCCGATGTAGTGGACTGCCGTTCAAGTTCTGAACCTGGAGGCTTGAAACTCACGCTGGGAACATGTGCATTCATGTCCAAAATCCTGAGAGAAGGATGGAGGAGAAGGGATTGCGGCGTGGCCATCCTCCCCGGGGGGTGATTTCTCACTTTCAGTCTCTCTGTCTCTCTGGAGAGTGCATGTGCCCTGTAGCAAAAATCTGTCTTAAAAAATAAATTGCCAAAGGGCATGTAGGCTCGCTAGAAAGAGACAGAGTAACAGAGAGAACGAGAGCACTGTCCAGTGGGGTGTAGTCATGACGAAATTCCTTCCTCTCCATCTCACCATCCCATCAGGATTTGGGGGTATCTACATATATATTTGGGTATAGATGCACATATACCCAGCATGATTTTCAAGCCACCAGGGCTGGGATTTGAACTGCACAGTAGGCCTTCTGAGATCCAGCCCCCTTAACCCTAGGCCACAGGGCCGGCCCACTGCGATGCGATGTGATTTTTTTTTTTTTTTGGAGAGATTTTCACTGTAGAGCGCGTGCGCTCGCCAGACAGACAGAGAGAGACAGAGAGACAGAAAGCGAGAAATCACCCCCCAGGGGGGATGGTCACGCCGCAATCCCTTCTCCTCCATTCTCTTCTCGGGATCTTGGGCATGCACGCACACGCACCCGGCGTGAGTTTTAAGCCACCGGGTCTGGGACTCGAACCGTGGTCGACTACGTGGGAGTCCAGCGACATAGCCATTACGCTAACTGCTGGTTCCCCGATGTGATTTTTTATTTAGCTGGACCCTTTGGTTCCTGTGTGTTTTCTGAGCCTGGATTCCAGCTGTCCTACCAGCACAGTGGGCTACCTAATAACCTTACAATAGATTTGCTTTCTTTGTTCATGGGTAGCCACATTTAGCCAGATTCAGTAGCTAGTTGACAGTAAGAATGGAGAGAAATAGGAGGCCTGGGAACTTCGGGGCAGTGCTCGGGGATATCGACAGCGCTGGTCTCCAGTGGTGGGTCTCCACTATGGGTAATAGTGGCAGGAATAGGGGTGCCTACCGCCTCTGGCAAGTCCTGGAATGTCGCCTGCATTAGAGGGAAGTGTTATGCTGCAGTATTAAAAACGCGAGTCAGGTTCTAATTCAACCATGCGCATTAGTAGCTGTGTGAGCATTTGGTCCAATTTCTCGTTCACACTCTGCAGGGATGAGGACAAAGCCACCACAGGAGCCCTTCTGCTTTAGGGGTCTCGAAGTCTCTGATCATCCCAGACACCCAAGGTTGGAATTTTCTATTCATTTTTCTTTTTTGTTTGATAAATACCTGTAGAGTGTTCCTAGTAATAAACAATACATTTTCTTTTTATTGCTGACATAATTAGCAATCCTGACCCTCTTTACATCCATCAAAATGTCTGAAGAGGGGCCAGCAGGTGGCGTTGTGGTTAAGGTGATGAACTCCCACATGGCTGACTGTGGTCTGAGTTCCCGGCTGGTGGCTTGAAACTCATGCAAGGTGTATGTGTGTGCATGCCCAAAATCCTGAGAAGAGAATGAAGGAGAAGTGATTGCATTGTGGCCATCCCCTCTAGGGTGTGTTGAGGAGTGATTTCTCGCTTTCTGTCTCTTTGGTGAGCACACGCATCCCCTAGCAAAAGTCTCTCTTAAAAACAAACAAACAAAAAAACTAATGAAAAAAATTATGTATTAGTGTTATACCATTGTTTTAAGTGTTCGTGTTTTATTACATTGAAGTCAATATTAAAATATTATTAGGGTTCTTAAATGCCATCTGAAGATTATTCTATCATACTGTTTCTTAAAACAATAAATTTTGAATATGCATAAAGATTTATGAAAAATAGAATATGTGAGTGTGTATCTGTGGAGAGAGAGGTACTTTTGAATGGGCTCAAATGATTGTGGAGGCTGGTGGTTATGTTCAAAATCTGCAGGCTAGACCTGTAGCCTGGAGACCCACAGAAGACCTGCAGTTCAAGTCCAAAGGCAGTCTGTGTCTACAGCCAGAGCTCCCACTCCTTCAGAGGTCAGTCTTTAATAAGGCCTTCACCTGACTGAAAGAAGCCCACCCACATTACGGAAAGTAATCTGCTTACTCAGAGTCTACTGATTAAACGTTAATGTCATCTAAAAAAATACCTTCACAGAAACATCTAGAATAACAACTGACCACATATCCGAGTACCATAGCCTATCCAGGCCAACACAAACAAACCACCATCTTGCATATGGCCAGGTGTGGAAGAAGTGATGGAGGTGGTAAATGCTGCCATCACTGGGAGAAAGGAAGTCCACTTGGCTGGAGTGACTGGGAACAGCTTCAGGGAAATGGTACAGCTTCGATGGTGCCTAGGTTTGCGGAAGACAGTGAGAGCTGCTTTGTTCTCCCCACTGAGATGGTGAATGGCAGGGCTATCAGCGAGGAAGCCCTGGCAGGGAAGGCTCTCCCAGTGTGTCTTGCCATTTCGCTCTCTTCCTTCCTGTGAGCCCCTCTGAAGCCTACTTTATTATTTCAGATGAACTTCGACTTAACCAGAACTCATTTAGAACAAAACAGGAAGCTATTGAACCAAGTAATCACAGTTAACATTTATTTATTTTTCTTCATTCTTGATAAAGCATGCGAGCACATACTTGAGAGCGAGAGAGAGAAACGAACACCCTTCTCAGGGTCTGACCGTACCTCCTTCCTCGTGTCCTTCAGCCCATGGAGTCTCGGGTCCTCTTGTGCACACTCAGCCTGTTTCAGGCAGACTGGGGTGGGGGTTTGAACCCTGGTTACTATGTGGAGTCCGGCTTCTCTTGAACAGTGTACTCCCTCTGCACCACGAAGCCTGACCACACCACTATTGCTCTATGTATTAGGCCCTATGCTGAGTGTATTATCTAACTGAACAGACTGAAGGCACGACTTAATGTAGGTGCTGTTATTTCTATAGATACAGAAGAGGTTAGACCACTCATCCCAAATCACACAGTTAATTAAAGGAGAGGCCGGATTTATAGCTAGGCCTGACTGATGTAAGCACTCTTGATTTTAACTACCAAATTTGACGTTTAAAAAAAAGGAAAAGAAAAGAAGCTCTGCCAAGGTAAGAAATTGCTAGTGCTTTAAATGGACTCCTTTGGAGTCCCTCAAAGGAAAGCTGAGACAAGGATTTGGATGTGTCTAAGTTCCTCTGGAGGTGATTGCAGGAAGGACAGTGAGGGTGAGAAGAGGTAGGCAGGGAAGGGGGATGGCTGATAGAGGTGTTGACTACAACACTGTGTGGACTCAGTCCCCTGGTAACTCTCTAACCGACTGCATAGACCAGGGGTCAGAAGTGACCCATCAAGCACAAGGGAGCTGGTATGTTGATCTGCCATTTTCTACCTCTCATGGGTTGACTGCTGTTCCAAAAGATGTCCGTTAGCTGCTACTTCAGGCCTGCAGCATCAAGACTGGGTGGGAGACCTTGAGTGCTTCAGAAAGGAAGTCATTGGTGGAAGTGGGAACTGGCCACTGGATTTGTAGTGACCTTCAGATTGGGCCCATGGGATATGAGTGGGATACTGACAACATTCATGATATGAATTAATTCCAATGAATAATCAGAGCTGTTTTCTTATTGGTGTTAGAACAGTTGACTTAATAAACGAATGCATTTCTGCTTCAGTGATAGCATATCATAAAATAAATTACTTTTCATCCTTTAAATTCCCAATTAAAAGAATACTAATAATATCTTTAGAGAAAAGAAACAGATGGAGCCAGCAGGTGGTGTGGTGGTTAAGGTACTGGATTCTCACATGGCAGAGCAGTCCCAGACTTGCCAACTTGAAGATTTTGCCAGGCCTATGTGTGTGCTTGCCCAGAATCCTTCAGTGGAGAATTGAAGATGAGGGCATGGCAGTATGGCCATCCCCACAGGGGGTGATTTCTCACTTTCTGTCTCTCTTTAGCAAGCTCTTATGCCCTATGACAAAAACCTAAAAGAAGAAAGAAAAAAGAATAAAAGAAAAAGAAACTCAAATTATATCCCTTTTTAAGAACATCCTAGAATTGAGACCAGCAGTTGACGTAATGGCTATGTCGCTGGACTCCCACGTAGTCGACCGCGGTTCAAGTCCCGGACCCGGTGGCTTAAACTCACGCCGGGCATGTGTGCATGCGTGCCCAAGATCCCGAGAGGAGGATGGAGGAGAAGGGATTGTGGTGTGGCCATCCCCCCTGGGGAGTGATTTCTCGCTTTCTGTCTCTCTGTCTCTGTCTGTCTGTCTGGCGAACGCCCGCACCCTATAGCAGAAACTTCTCCAAATTCCAAAAAAAAAAAAAAGAACATACTAGAATTGATTATAGATGCACACATTAAAACTATCTTTGCAACATTCATCTGGCCATTCCGACATTTCTCAGGAGAATCACTAACTTTGTCAAAGAAATAATCACTGCTTCTCCTCAGGCTGGAGGTGCATGGACTGTGTGTCCATGTGATCAGATCAGCCCTGCAGATCTGAAAGCCTGCAGTGGACTGGAAGGTACTTCCCTCTCTTTGAAGTGCATTCCAATGACTTTTTAAAATGAATTGTGCATGCACCTTTATGACCTATTTTTTTTTATACATCAGACCATCCCAAGCATACAAATTCAGTAAAAGTTTATTCAGCTCTTTTTTTTTTTTCATGAGGTAGCAATAAACAAGTGGAGACTCCATTTTATTTACAAGACGCCATTTTATTTATATAGGTATCAAAACGGGTTGCAGAGCTGGAATGGGCTATGGTAGTAAACAACCTAACCACAATTTCCCCAGAGGACAGTTTAGGGCTGTTTTATAATTGTTTATTTGTATCTTGTAACTATAGTTTTTCATTGATTCTGAATCATGGGCTCTCATAAATGTTTTCCACATGCTTCTAGTACTAGAGGAAGAGGACGCCCAAGCCCCTTCCTTTTAGTTTTTGAATGCTGCAGGATAAGTTTGTAATTAGTGAGTTTTCAGTGGACTGATGGTTTAAAAACAAAGCACGTGATACAGACAAAATGACAAGTGGCTTGTGTAATTTTTAGATCCATCTCCCAGCAATGTGGAAATCTAGTAAAGAGGATCTTAAAGGAAGACAGAAAGGTGGAGAGAGACACCAGTTCAAGGGACCAGCTGTTAGTGTAATGGCTATGTCGCTGGACTCCCATATAGTTGACCGCAGTTCGAGTCCCGGACCTGATGGCTTAAAACTCACGCCGGGCGCATGTGCCCAAGATCCCGAGAGGAGAATGGAGGAGAAGGGATCGCGGCGTGGCCATCCCCCTTGGGGGGCAATTTCTCGCTTTCTGTCTCTCTGTCTCTCTCTGTCTGGCGAGCGCATGTGCCCTATAGCAAAAACCTCTCCAAAAAAAAAAGAAGAGACACCAGTTCAGTATAATAGAGTTAACCTGAGGGCATATTCCTGGAAATACTCAATTAAAATCATATCCTAGGCTAAAAAATCGTTTAGATTTTAGCCTTGAGCCTATTTCCTATAAATACCTCAGCCACTAAGTTTATTTAGTAGAGACAGCGGTTATTGCCTCATAAAAAGAAAGCACCCACATTTATCTCTGTAAGGAAGAGGTTGATATTTAATCCAGAGGTGGGTCTTAAAGGATTAAAAGCTCCAGAGTTTGGAAAGTTGAAAACTACACTTATAAATGGGAAATATATATTCATTTTAAAGAATTATTTTAACTTTCTAATGAAAGTGAGCAAGAGATCCAAACATACTTTAGGACGTAATTTTTATTTAAGAGACAGTTGTCACCATGGATAATTTCTTTAATTCTAGAAAAATGCATCAAAGGATAATTAGACCAAATAACAAATTAAGAATGAATAATAAAAGACTCCATCCTGGGACCAGCAGTTAGTGTAATGGCTATGTCGCTGGACTCCCACGTAGTCGACTGCGGTTCGAGTCCCGGATCCGGTGGCTTAAACTAACGCAGGGCGCGTGTGCGTGCGTGCCCAGGATCCTGCGAGGAGAATGGAGGAGAAGGGATTGTGGTGTGACCATCCCCCCTGGGGGGTGATTTCTCGCTTTCTGTCTCTCTGTCTCTCTCTGTCTGTCTGGCAAGCGCACGCACCCTATAGCAAAAACCTCTCCAAAAAAAAAAAAAAAGAAAAGAAAAAAGACTCCATCCTTTTTTTTCATCATAATCAAAGTCAGAGTCCTGGTTCTAATTTAACACCTATGTTCGGACCCATCTAGGTGGCCGATCCTTGGGGAATTTGCAGATTTTATTTTTTAACGGAACGTTCATTAGGCAAAAGCATAATCTAAAATTGCCAGTGAATATGAGGTTACTCCTGAGAAGTTTTCTGCCTGTCTTCTCATCTGCATCGGGTCCTTTGACGACCCGTTTATGCTGGGGTGCTGAGAATGCAGAGTAGGTCCCAGTTATCCTTTGTAACTGGAGCCATTTGTCTCACCATTAGAATTATTGTCTAGAATTATTTTTGCTATTGGTATATGCTTACAGATATGCTTTATTTGAGATTTAAACACACACACACACACACACACACACACACACTAAAGTAGGAAGAATAAAATATAACTATTCCCAAAACTTGATATAAAATTTTTAAATCCTACTTAGGGAGTGGTAAAAATAGCCCATCTCAGAGTCTATTTTATTTATTTTCAAAACTAAAAAAACCAAACCTGACTGTTCCGGGATGAGTAGGAATGCAGGACTTTATTTCTTATTACGGCGTGTTTATATTAGTGGAAAAATAAGTCTAGCATATAGACATTTAGGGCACTACATCTGCATCGTGTTACATTTCCTAAACACAAGCACAAATAAGTCTTGCATAGTGTCGGAGTGCGTATTTATAGATAACGAAGGTATTGTATTTCTGCCCTCTACTATCTTTCTTCATTTTCCATTTCTGGGACCCCATTTCTGTTGCTGTGCTTTAACCCAGGCCTTCTCTTTGGATTAACCTTCTCCCTCGATCTTGGCAGCATCCTTCCCTTTTCCAAGGATGTCGGTGTGTTCATGGAGCTCTGCCCCCGCCGCTCCTGTTCATTAAGCCACTAGTTGCTGGAAGGCGTCTTGGCATCACTGCGGCACAGTGCCGAAGCTGAAATTCCACAGCGACGTGGGCGACGACACTTAGTCTAAAAATTCAGTAAGTCAAGGAATGTCCAAATGTTTCTGAACGCTGTTATCCTGTGGAAAGGTCACAACACGCCAGGGCCTCCTCGGCTTTCTCCCTGTAAAAGGTGGGGGTCAGAATACAGTCTCCAGGGTTTCCTTCATTGCTCACCTTCTAGATCTTACGCTCTGGAATCAGAATACCTAGGATCAAATCTTGATTATTTCTTTGCCACCTTGGGAAACTTACTTAACTTTCCAGTTTACGAGGATAAAAATAATGACTACCTAGTAGGGTTGCTATAAAACTTAAATAAGTTCATGCATATAAAGCACATTGGACAATCCCTGGCATGTAAGTATCATTTAATAAATCTTAATACCAGGACCAGCAGATGGCATAATGGTTATGTCACTGGACTCCCATGTAGTTGAGTGAGTTTCAAGTCCCAAACCCGGAGACTTGAAACTCATGCCGGGTGCTTGTGTGTGCATGCCCATAATCCCAAATGGAAAATGGAGAAGGGATTGCGGTGAGGCCCTCCCCTCTGGGGGGTGGGGGTGTGATTTCTCACTTTCTATCTCTGTATCTCTGTCTTCCTCTGTCTCTCTGGTGAGTCCATGTAACCTATAGCAAAAAATCTCTGAAAAACAAAAACAAAAACCCAAAATAAATTTTAGTGCCTATTATTAGTTTATAATATTCTCATTTTTATTAGATATTAATTTAAGTTTTCACTTATTTAACAAATATATATATGTGTATATATATATATATATATGTATGTATTTAAAATATTTTTTCCCAGATGACGTGTGTGCTCAAGAGAGAGAGACAGAGAGAGGGAGAGGAGAAAGCACTCTCCATAAAGGCTTGGTCACTCCACATTCCCCTCTCCTCCGCTTATCCATCTTGCCAGAATTTTGAACACTCACACTAATGTGTTTTTTCAAGGACTGGGATTTGTCCTGTGGTTACCATGTGGGATTTGGTGCTCTTGACCAGTATCACAGGGCTGGCCCAACAAATGTTTTTTCACACTCACTGTGGATAGGTACTGTATTGGAGATAAAAAGAGAAAATTGAATAAGATATTATTCCTAACCTCAAGGATCCTGAGTCTCATAGAGAAGAAAAATAAGTAAATAAATTGCTACTATAATTCAATGCAGGAAATGCCTTAATGGGATTTATATGTATGATTTAATAGGAGAAAGAAGCTTGGGTAGGGGGGACTGAGTGAGGGGAGGCTTATGGTGAATAAGACGTAATCACATCTCAGTTGAATGCTGACGTCTGAGCTAGAGGTAACCAGAGTTAACAAGGCTTGGGGACAGAGGCAGGGGCGGGGGTTGGGGAGCATGGAAGGAGTGAAGAGGTTCATGCAAAGGGACCATCATGGGCTGAGACTCAGATGATAGAATAACATAGAATATTTAGAACTGTAGATTGTTCCGGGTGTTTGGAGGGGAAGATGTGTGTAGCAATTGGCAGACAAGTTAGTGAGGTGTTACGAGACAGGGGCCAATATGTAAAAGCGAAGCAGAAAATTCGGGAAGACTGAGAAGCAGTTTTTATTATCCTTCAAATTGAGTTTTTATGTTTCCATTTTTTTCCTCTATGATTGATTTAAGAGCTTTTTGTTTGTTTGTTTTATGACTTTTGTAATGGTTGTTCTGAGGTGGGGGTGGAAATTTTTCTGCAAAGGGCCAAATATTAGATCATCAGGAAAGTCATGACTTACTTTTCTTATTTTTCTATTTTTCTGTGTAAAAATGTGTTATGAGTTTCCCGATGACCTAATAGTAACTGCATTAGCATTATGGGCCACATAAATAGAAAACATATGGATTTAGATGTGTTACAATAAGCTTTATAAAACAGGTGGGAAGCCCAATTTGACTCATGGGCTGTACTTTATTATTATTATTTTATTAGACAGGATCTCATTATGTCACAATCCTGAGTCAGCCTTCTAAGTTGTTGGTATTACAGGCATGCACTACAGTGCCTGGCCTGTAGATTAGACAGGAAACAACCAGGTTCTCCCTGTGGTTACAGCTTGTGAAGCACAGCATCTTAGCAGTGCAGCCACCATGGCCGGGCCATAGTCCTTCTTCAAGTTATCACAGTATGGAGGAGTCTAACCCAGTAGGGCCCCAGAATTTGTTTTGAGCTTTTGACCTCTACCTCTTAGGTCAGGTCAGCATGTTGGCAAGGCCGCTGCTGTGTCCCCCCCTCCCCCCGCCACCCCCGACCTAGGAATAAAACTTAGGTCGAATTAGCATGTCGGCAAGGCTGCTTGCTATTTGCTCCAGAAAACTGTGGTAGCCTTGCTGGGAAGCGACCCCCCTCTGACTCCCTGATATACTATAAAAAATTACATAGCTCTCTTGAATATGTGATGAGATTTTCCCAAAAGTCCCCAACCACTCCCCTCGGCCCTGGTCACCTACTGTTAATTACAATGCTTTATCTCCGTGGTCACAATAGAGGGTGGGCTAAAGTTCTATCTAGGCAGAAATAATCTTGACCTTTGGAAGGCCCGTCAACATACATTTAACATAAACTTAAAGATAATCTTTTCTTTACATAAAATAGGATTAGGCCAAAACTGGCCCAGGACACCCATCCTCACCAAGTGAAATAAATAAATATATTAGGATTCCTTAAATTAAGTTTTAGATCCCTATAAAACTATATAAGTACCATTCTTTATTAAGATCCATAAGAACTAATATCTATGCTTGAGATTTTCTTTTCTCAGCACCATTCCCGGTAATCACAAGATGGCTGCCGCCG
>NW_006159626.1:266328-272694 GCF_000334495.1 Tupaia belangeri chinensis
CCAAAAAAAAAACCCTAAAAAAAAAAAAAAAAAAAAAAAGTCTGTCTTGTTTGGACCAGAACACTTTAATCTAGAAATAATTTGGCCTTGACATTAAAATAATAGCCTCAGGATTGGTTTCTTTGACTAAAAATGAAGATTTTCTGCTGAGACTGCTCCCTCCAGATTCATTTTTTAGAAAGGCACACCCCCAGGCCCATCCTGAGATGGATACCAAACTTGAGCTGTGAAATATTGCTTTCCTTGATATACTGACTGTCAGCACTCTTTGACAGAGACTGAAAGATTGGAGGACATACAGTATTAAAAATTGTTATGGATACTAGAGCCAGTTGAGAACATATGCACACATTCATCAACAAATAATAAACCATATCCACATCCCACAAACATCTTTCCTCTCCATTTTCCCCCCAAATTTCCTTTCCTGCGCTCTTCCCCTTCCCCACTCTTTCTACTTTGGCTCTAGTATCCATAACAATTTTTAATGCTGTATGTCCTCCAATCCGTGACACACTCTGCCATAAACACCGCTGAGTGTACTAGAGCTGGGACAGTAATTAAATAAAAGTTGGCACTAGACAAATAATAGGTAGAGGGACCAGCAGGTGACCTGGTGGCCACGCACTGGACACCTACATGGCTGACCACGGTTCAAGCCCTGGACCTGGCAGCTTGAAAATCACGCCAGGTGCGTGTTTACATGTACCCCAAATCCCAAGATGAGAGCGGAAGAGAAGGGATTGTGGACGTGGCCATCCCCACGGGGGGTGATTTCTCACTTCCCTCTCTTTGTCTCTCTTCGTCTCTTTCTGGCGGGCACATGTGCCCTATGGTTAAAACCTAAATAAATAAATCAGTAGATAGATAAATAGATAGATAGATAGATAGATAGATGATAGATAGATCAGTAGTTGCAAGAGACTAAGCGATGAAGAGATTTAACTGGCTGGACAATCACGTATGAACTCAGGAGCTGGGAGCCCCATCTTCTGGTAGGAGAGCTGCCCGGGGGGCGCTGGAGAGAAGAGGGCATGGGCTGTGTTCCCGACGACTTTCCGATCCCAGTCCCTCTCTGAGTTCCTGTCCAGGGGACCTGCAATACCCTTCTCTCAGCTCTTTGGCTAAAACCAGTTTGCAGAGATTTGTTACCCTTCTTCTGACCTGGAGTGAGACTTCTGCTTCGCTGACGCATCCCCTCTGCTGCTGGTCAAGTCTAGGGAAGACCCGTTGTCTTCTGACTCAAGCTCCTTCCACCTCTGTGAGCTCCAGTTCCCGGCATTTGCTACCTTCTGTGTCTATCACCATCTCCCCGGGCCAGCTCCTCGTGGGACACGCCAGTCCTGCCCCGGCCTTAGTGATTGCAGTCCGTCTGCCCGGTAGGAGAAAGCCCAACTGAACCACCCACTCAGGAGTCCTGGCTCCTGCACTTCTGCCTGCGAGGAACCTGATGGCCACAGCCAGGAGGCTGCTGGACAGAGGCCAAAAGGTCCCCATGTTCGCTCCGTGGCTGCTCTCCTCTAAGGCCAGGCCCAAAAGCGACACCAGTTTCCTGCTCAGTGAGAGTTCTGGGGGCAGAGCAGGCTGGTGTGCATTTTCTTCTTTCCAATCCAGGCAAAATCCTGGAACCTGGGGCCGTGAGGGAGTGAGCATTGTTCATCCCATCTCCCTTTGTGCTCAAGAGACCACCTCGTTCACGCCAACCTATGTAAAAAGGTATAATCGAACACATTAATAATGAAGACTGAATTATGCTCTTTTCCAGGGTTGCCGACGCACTGAAAACTGGTGCTTTCAGAATAAAAATGGACAAGCGTTGCCTCGTATATCTTGAGTATGTATTATTATTAGAGCTCATTTTTAATTTTTTACGCCCACGTTTCTCGCCAGCTGATCATAAATTTGCTAAGCCCTGGCATAAAACAATTTTTAGCAAGAGGGTGCATGAAGAAAGTCATAGTGGGTTATTAAGGCAGTAGAGAGAAACCTAAATATTGCTGAACAGGTCATAAATGAAACTTTACAATGAGCAGCAGGATAGCCTACGAGGACTGATTACTGAAATCAAAAAGTTATAAGATATCATGTGAATTTAGATTACAACTATAAAACTTTTTCTTATCAATATACCCAAGTTCCATAGATAGGAACATCTTTTAAAGGATGGAAGCTTTTTGTGTCATTATTGAGTTTCAGAGTCTTTTTAAAATTTTTTCTTCATTTTATGACCTAAAGAGCCGATACCAATTTTTGTCCTATAATAACAAGCTTTTCCATCCAAATCAGAAAGATATAAAAAAAAGCAAAAGTACTTTATATCAAAATTTAAAAATTGACTTCTTGGTCTTAAATTTTATGAAAACAGTAAGAAAAAGCATCCACAAATATGAGTAGAGAAAGCACAGTGGCCAAACACAGATGTCTAATAAATGCTATCTATAAAATAATATTTGACCCCTTAAACAAAGATGCAAATTGGCATCATGGCACGGTATGTGATTCCTCTGTAACTCCTTTAGAAAGCTTTACACAGTGGTGCCCGAGGCTGGCATAGGTACAATGCATTGAAGGGGTCACATGTGCATTTCTGATGGGAGCTTGAGTTGTTCCAGCCTTTCTCAGAATAACTTTGGCAATAACCACAAAGAATATTAAACACGCTCGTACCCTGTGACCCAATATTTTCCCTTTGCAGATTCAATTCATATTATTATGTCATCAGAAAAGTCATGATGTATTTTTCTATGTTTTTCTATGTAAAAATGCATCATGACCTCCCTGACAACCCAATATTACTAGGGAGGAAATAGACATATATAAAAAGATTTAGGCATAAAAATGGTCTTAAGAGCAAAATTATGAAATATTTTGTATCGGAGCAGCTTTAGTCTGTAAGTAACAGGAACTCTGACACAAGCTGACTCGAATCTTACGTATCAGGAAGCACAAAGAAGGTGGACTTCAGGTTGTGATCCCGTTACTTCTCGGTGTCGTCAGAGAACCGTTTCATTCATCTGCTCTGTGATTTTCAGAGCTGCAGGAAGTAAGCTGGCTGTACATTGGAATTCACAATGTCTGCTCTTTCCCACTGAACGAGATGGCAGGCAAAAAGCTGCGAAGCAGGACACTAAGGAGAAGAAACCTGAAGACAAGAAGGCTGATGCCAGTGGCCAGGTTGAAAAGGGTGACCCCAAGGCTAAAAAGCCCAAGAAGGGGAAGCCCCATTGCAGCCAAAACCCCGTCCTAGTCCAGGGCATTGGCAGATACTCCCGGTCTGCCATGTATTCCAGGAAGGCCGTGTACAAGAGGAAATATTCAGCCACTAAATCCAGGATTAAAAAGAAAAAGAAGAAGATTTTTGCGACTGTCACAAAACCAGTTGGTGGAGACGAGAATGGTGGTACCCGGGTGGTTAAACTGCGCAAAATGCCTAGGTATTATCCTACTGAAGATGTGCCTCGAAAGCTGTTGAGTCACGACAAAAAAACCCTTCAGTCAGCCTGTGAGAGAGCTGAGAGCCAGCATCACTCCTGGGACCATTCTGATCATCCTCACGGGACCCAAGAGGCAAGAGAGTGGTTTTCCTGAAGCAGCTGAGCAGTGGCTTGCTACTTGTGACTGGACCGCTGGTTCTCAATCGAGTTCCACTCCGTAGAACACACCAGAAATTTGTCATTGCTACCTCCATAAAAATTGATATTAGCAAAGCAAAAATCCCAAAGCACCTTACCGATGCTTATTTCAACAAAAAGAAACTGTGGAAGCCCAGACACCAGGAAGGTGAGATCTTCGAAATAGAGAAGAAATACAGGATTTCAGAGCAACACAAGAATGATAAGAAAGCTGGACTCACAAATTTTACCAAAAATCAAAGTTGTTCCTCAGCTCTAAGGCTACCTGAGATCCGTGTTTGCCCTTACAAATGGAGTTTATCCTCACAAATTGGTGTTCTAAATTTTTTGCCAACAACCTAATTAAATAACTGATCATATAAAAAAAGAAAGCATTCACAATGTCTAGAGGAAGAAGAGTGACTATCTCTTATGACTCTCAGATATGAAAAATTTTCCCCAAATATTTCCACCAGAATGCCCCCCCCCTTTTTTTTTTTGAGAGGTTTTTGCTATAGGGCATGTGCACTCACCAGAAAGACAGAGAGAGACAGAAAGCGAGAAATCACCCCCCAGGAGAGATGGCCACACCGCAATCCCTTCTCCTCTATTCTCCTCTCGGGATCTTGGGCATGCACGCACCTGTACCCGGCGTGAGTTTAAGCCACCGGATCCCGGACTCAAACCACGGTCTACTATATGGGAGTCCACTGACATAGCCATTACGCTAACTGCTGGTCCCTCCATCAGAATGTCCCTTCACATCTTATTGGCTACAAGCCATCATATGTCATTTCTGAACCAGTCCCCGGGAAAGGGAATTGTGCTATTTTTATATCAGTCAGGCCCACTCCCAGAACTTGCAGTGGAATAATTTGTCTCTGAGATCCATGATTACTAAGAGGAATCATGTGTTGATATGCAGAGTAATGTCGCTATACCTGTATCTATATTCCTTAACAAAATCACTCTTCTCTCTGGAAAATGAAATGGGCAACCTAAAGTGTGCATTGTATATCTAAATGCTTTAAAATAGTGTTTGGGAAAATAAATTATGCTACATTCATGCTGTTTGGTGAATGGTTGTTTGGTCATTATAAAAGTTGTGTTTGAAGAATTTAAAATGGGGAAAATTTCATGGTGTAGTAAAGACTGTCTTAGTTGGCTCAGGTTGCAATAACAAAATACCATATACTGGATGGCTTAGACAAGAAGAATGGAGTTCTCACAGTTCAGGAAGCTGGGAAATCTAAAGATGCTGGCTAACTCAGATCCTGTCAGGGGCTCTCTTCCTGGGTGGGAGATGGCCGTCTTTTTGCTGTGTGTCTTCACATGTCAGGGAGAGAGAGAGAGAGAGAGAGCTCTGTGGTATCTTTTCTCCTGAGTATATTAATCCTATCATGAGGGCCCCATCCTCTTGACCTTATCCAGCCCAAATTAACTCTCAAAGATCCTCTCTAAATACTATCACAATAAGGGTCAGAGTTGCAATGTGTAAATTTGGATGGGTAGAGGGAGTGGGTCATGGTGGTAACAGAAATATTTAGTCCATAACAAATGCTATGTCAAAAAAATTTTTAAAAGACAGAGAGAATAGGAAAATGCATGTATACACATCTGTATGATACATAAGCATATATGTTTCAGTATATGCTGAGATCAGAAAGAGGTGACGAAATGTTAGCTGTATGTGTATCTTTGTGTAATACAATTATTATGGATTTTTATTGAATAGTCTTTTCTGTATTGCTCATTATTTTCTGCATAGGAATACATAAACAAGAATATGTTACGTATAAAAATTCCACTTATATTTGAGGCCAATGGCAGCTCTAATTTTGGTAAAGTAATTTCACCTCTACTGACTGTGCAGCTCACATCTGTGGGTCGGGTCTATGAAAGACTAAGTGTGCTGGGTTATTTGGCCAAGCAGGCTTTGAAAGCTTTAAAATGACCGTGTACACGGTATTCAGTTGAACAGCTATTGTTTTACTACTCAGATACGAAGCCTATCACTGATATCAGCACCTACGGTACTTGAAATAAACTTAGTAAAAAATTTACTTATTTATTCCATGAGAAAGAGAGACAAAGGAAGACAGAGAGAGATAGAGATAGAAAAAAAGAGAAAGAGAAAAATAAAACATGCTTCATGGAGTCTTGACACTTTTGGGTTGTCAGAAAAGTCTTGACGCATTTTACTTAGAAAACAGAAAAATACATCCTGACTTCTTGGACAACCGTATATAATCCACCCCAAATTTCAGCCAGCCTGAATTATGGGCCTGTGCTTGCCCAGCATACTTGGGAGGTCTTCAGACTTCAGCCGGAAGCCTTCCTCACGGACCTGCTTCACGAAGTGCTGCATTTCACATCGACACCATCTAAACTTTTGGAGATATCCAGAAGTGGCTGCTGACTGCCGCTGGGGCCGGACCATACCTGTTTCTAAGAGAGACTGCTGAGGTCTACGGCGAAGTACTCTCAGCTCTACTGCTCGTGGCTGGCTGGCTAGCTGTTAGCGCTACGGATTTGAATAAGTGGACGCTTCCTTTCTCAGGTTGGGCCTGACTTTCGTTCTCACCACCTGTGGTCTAACGGGCTACTGGAAGACTCAGATAGGAAAATGTCCAGGAGCTGGAAAGGTGGACTTTCGGGGTACTCTCACCTCACAGTAAGGGTGACCAACTACTCCAGTTTGCCCTAGGGAAGCAGAGGCACGCCAGAGCTAGGTGCATGGCAGCATCAGGGAACC
>NW_006159626.1:272705-277574 GCF_000334495.1 Tupaia belangeri chinensis
GAAAGAGAGAAGTGAAGCTTGGCAGGGAGGACCCTTCTGGTCCAGGGGGACCTCCCACAGAAACCTTGTTTATTGGAAATTTTTTTTTATTAAAAAAAAAAAGAAGAAGAAGGATTTGATTCTTTTACAAAGTCTACAGCTTAAATTTTTGCTCATCTTTCTCCTCATTGTCAGTCTGCAAGATCCGTTGTCATGACAACATTGTGAAGTGAGTAATTTCTCCTCCTCCATGTTTGTCGGTGTCTCCGATGTTTTTTAAACCGCAAAGTTTTCTTTTAAAATCCTGATATTTTCTCTCTCAGCCTCCTCAGAAATCGTTCTATGGACTTACAATGCTTATCAGAGCCATATTCAACCCATAAATAATCTCTAAGATTTTATCATAGGGCTTATCTGTGTATAAAGTTTATATGCAAAACTATACCATTTTCATAGGATCGTACAAACAGATTTATACTGTGTTCTGCTCTTTTTTTTTTTTAACTAAATGTGATAATTAGAAAGGTCAAGAAAAAAATTTTAAATGTGTAAGTCTTTATATAGCATACAATAGGAAACTCTAAAAATACGGGGGTTGGGCCAGCAGGTGGCGTTGTGGGTAAGGCACTAGATTTCCACATACCTGACCATGGTTTGAGTCCTGGACCCAGAAGCTTGAAATTCATTCTGAGTGTGTGTGTGTGTGTGTGTGTGTGTGTGTGTGTGTGTCCAAAATCCAGAGGGGAGAGTAGAGAAGGGGTTGCATAGTGGCCATCTCTCTGGGGGGAAAAAAAAGAACAAAACTAAAAAAAGGGGGGGATTAAAAGGATATTTTGAAAACTGAATGATTACTATAGTTTCCAACATTGGGTGCCACCTAGTAAAATTATATGTAATACTTGACGTGATGGCTCCAGTTCAGACAGTTTCTTGAATACTAAGTGAAGGAACTGAATGAGTGGCTAAATGCAGCCTCCCTTAGGATAATGAGATGCATTTCTGTGTGTCCTGAATTAGCATGTGCATACACAGGCTTAGCATGATAATGCTTGTGTTTTTGAATGGATCAGTATATTCTTTAGGATGTGTGGCAGGAAAAAGTGCTTGAGAAATTAGCCAATAGCAGTTTTTCAGTTTTATTTCTTCCACTCTACATAGGCTATCTTGGTTCGATCAGATGAAAGATGTGGCTGGGTGAGAACTCCCTTGGGTGTCTGGGCAGACTGGCCCATGGGCCACTGTGCCCCGACTATGGTACAGAAGTAGCAGACATCTGTGCCCCGCGGCACTGTGGCCCCACTGCCGTACTGGTGTGGGGGCAGCTGATAGAGATGCCCACTGTGGCCCCGGGTGCCTGAAACCACAGCCCAGCTGGTGAACGGTGGGCAGTGGGTCTTCTACTTTGGAAATACAGCTCTCCAAAATGATGACATTTAAACTTCCCAAAGACCAAGCTAAATGAGGACTGACTCGAATGGCCTTAACATTGGCCCTGACCAACCTCAGACAAGCTTTGTGCTGACTCTAAGCTCTTGTCCTCCCTTTCTCAGAGTACTTACTTTGGAAAACTTGCAATTATAAATTCTCTCTCTGCCCCTTTGAAATATAAATCTTCACAACCTGGACATTTTGCATAGTGAAGCCAGGTTCAAAAATAAACTATCTCTTTTTAAATGTGCTTCCTTATTGAATTTTTTTTTTTTTTGAGAGAGATTTTTGCTATAGGATGTGTGCTTTTGCCAGAAAGACAGAGAGGTAGAAAGTGAGACATCACATCCCTGTAGGGATGGCCAGGTCGTGATCCCTTCTCCTCCATTCTTCTCCTAGGATTTTGGGCATATAGACGTATGCACCTAGTGTGTTTCAAGCTGTCGGGTCTGGGACTTGAACTTGGGTCAGCCATATGGGAGTCCAGTGCCACTATTGCCACCTGCTGGCCCCGTGCTTCTTTATTTATAAAGAAAAGTTTACTTCTTTCTTCTGTGACAGAGAGAGGCAGAGAGCAAGAATCACTCCAACATGGCCTTCATGCTGTGATCCACCCCCGGCCCTGCCCAGCCTGGATTACTGGCCATGCCAAGGAGGCTTCAGAACAGGAACCCAGACTGCCCCAGGTGGAGCCAGCATCACGGAACATTGCCCTATTGCTGTGCCATTGGGCTGGGCCCCTGCGCCCTTTTTAAAATTTTTATTTTTTTTAAATTTCATCAGGGTGTGCATCCACTTACCAGAGGGAGACAAAGAGACAGAGAAGGAGAGAAAGGGAGAAAGCACGTCCCACAGAGAACTGTCATGCCACAGTCTCTTCTCCTCCATCTCTCCATCCTGTTGGGACTTTGGGCACACACACACACACACACACACACACACACACATGCACACCTTGCATGCTTTTCAAGCCACCTAATTCTGGACTTGAACCACAGGGTCAGCTATGTGGTATCCGCTCCTTAACCACTGGGCCATGAAGCCAACTCGCCTGCTTCATTTTTGAAGTAATATTTTATCTTAATCCATTATTGCATTACTAAGAGAAATACTTGAAATTGGTGATGTATAAAGAAATGGAAGTTATTGAGTTGTAACCCTGGAACACCAGGAAGTTTCCATTTCGCATCTTTCCAAAATAATCATGTCCCAACACAGAACTTCTGGGGGACATCCAATCACTGCCCACTAGAATCAAATCCCCAAGCAGGAGACTTTGAGGGACAAACCATGATGCAAACCATAGCATTCCACCCTCAGCCCCATGGCGCCTGTCTTTCTCCCACACAGAATCAAAGTTTTGTCTGAGATTCAAAGCCAACACCAAAGTCAGAACAAATGACATACTCCTAAAATACCACTGAGGTGCAGGTGCAGGAGAGAATTTTCCTTCCACCAGAAGAGAACAATGGGCCCCAAGTGAGGGATGAACACAAGCAGGCCGATGTTAGCTCTTGCAGCTCCGCATGTCGCATCCTGGCTCAGCCGAGGGGGTTGGGTCCCCAAGGCATAAGGCAGCCTCATCCTGCTGGACCTGCTGGGCATAGCCGCACCTCAGCTCTTCCCAGCTGGAGTCTGGAACTCACAGCCTTCTCAGGCTGATGCAGCAGGCTAATTGTCCTGCAGCTCTGGGGCCACAGGGGCAGTCCCACCTTCGCAGTCTCCTAGGCTTTGCCGTAAAGGAGGGTCTCCTTAGCCGACCAACCCCGCATGTCCCCTTGGCATTGCTCTAATTTCCAGTAGCTCTCTGTGGTGGCCCTGCCTGCCTAAACTCCCAGGCTTGTTGATGCATTCTTTGAATTTTTGGTGGATATCTCCAGGCTCCTAAATTCTGCAAGCCTGCCAGAGGGTCAGCCATGTGGGATCCAGCCCTGCGGCAGCCTCCACAGGACACTGCCAGCCACTGCCCTGCCATTTGCATGTTTTGGAGTAGAAGACAGAACACCTTAAGGGCAGGTTAAGGTGTTCCACCCGAGACTCCCTGGGATGGAAGAATGCTTCCCTGGGATGCAGAGAGCAGAGCTTCACCTTGGCTCTGGGCAATGAGCCCCTCATTCTGCTCTCGCAGGCATCTGTGCTCATGCTGGGTCTGGCAATGCCCTGGGGGCTTTTCTTCACTGTCCTGACCATTTTCACCTGGTCCCTTCTATCAGTCAACTTAGAAATCTCTTTAGCAACCACAGAGCTCTACACTTTTCATTCTTTGACGCAAGGCCAGCCTACAAGTTTTCCAAGCTTTCTCTCTCTACTTCCTTTCAAACGATTGTTTCTCTCTTTAAATCACATTATAACTAATTTTTCTCTGAAATCTCCTCAGAATGCCCTTCACTATTCACATCTTTATAGCATTTAGGCTCAGATGCTTATCTAAGCTCTAAAGAATTCTAGTTCATTTCTAAACAGTTCTTCTGAGCCCCCATCAGAATCTAGGCTTTTTCTAGACTCTTTCTTGAAACTCATTAAACCCCTTCTTATAACCCAGTTATGAAGCTTTTTCTACATTTTTGAATATCTGTAGCAATGCAATCCTGCTCAACTATACCAATTTCTGTCTTAGTCTATTGCTGTGCTGCTAACAAAAGTACCTGAAACAGAATGATTTACAAGGAAATAGGGGTTTGCTGTCTCACCATTCTGGTGGCTGTAAGGGCCATAGCATCACAAAACAGTGAAGGCAGAACCATGGGCAGAGGGGAGCGTGGTATCCCTGTGGCCCTGCCTGCCTCATTTCCTCTCCTCATGCCCACACCAGAACTCAGTCCTGGGGAGCCTGCACTGATGACTTAATCACACCCCAAGGCCTCACCCTGGGACAGCATGAAGGGATTAAGCTTTCACTTAACACCTGTACCACACAACCAAGTCACAGCACATGAGCTTTGGGGGACATCCAATTCTGGTCCACTAAGACAGATTACAAAACAAGAACCTTGGGGGACCAGCAGTTAGCGCAATGGCTATGTCACTGGACTCCCAAGTAGTCAACCGCGGTTTGAGTCCTGGAGCCGGTGGCTTAAACTCACACAGGGTGCATGTGTGTGAGTGCCCAAAATACCGAGAGGAGAATAGGGGAGAAGGGATTGCAGCGTGGCCATCTCCCCGGAACGTGATTTCTGTCTCTCTGTCTCTCTCTGTCTTTCTGGCAAGTGCACGTGCCCTATAGTAAAAATCCTCTCAAAAAACAAAAACAATGGGAACCAGCAGTTAGCGTAATGGCTATGTCGCTGGACTCCCACGTATTCGACCGCGGTTCATGTCCCGGACCCGGTGGCTTAAAACTCACGCCAGGCGCATGTGCGTGCGTGCCCAAGATCCCGAGAGGAGAATGGAAGAGAAGGGATTGTGGCGTGACCATCCCCCCTGGGGGGTGATTTCTCGCTTTCTGTCTCTATGTCTCTCTCT
>NW_006159626.1:278170-303078 GCF_000334495.1 Tupaia belangeri chinensis
TAGGGGGATGGAACTTTACCTGAAGGCTCTTGAGAAGATTCTGCTTTCCAACCCATTCTGATTGTTGGCAGAATTCAGTTCCTCGAGGCTTTAGACTGAGGTTGTCATTTCCTTGATGTGGTCCTGTTTATCTATCAACAGTGGCATCTTTTGAATATCGGCTTTACTTTCTACCACTAGTTGGAGAAATAACTACTTTTAAGAGCTCATGTGATTGCATTGGGGCACACTGTTAATCCAGCATCAGCTTTCGATTTTAGGCCAGCTGGCTGGTAATCATACGATTAGTAATCGTAATTACATCTGAAAAGTCCATTTTGCCATGTAAAGTAGTATGTTCCCAGGAATAGTACCAGAAGACACAGATCATGGGGCCAAATTCTGTCTACTACAGATGGGTTTAGAATGCATTTCAGAGGCGGAAGTAAAAAGCTATGTTTCAAAATGTATTATTTGTTTATTCATTTATTTTTTTGGAGATATTATCTTTGCTCTAGGGCGCATGTACTCACCGGAGAGAGAGACAGAAAACCAGAAATCAGTTCCTCCCCACTCCCCTCCCCCATCCCAGGGAGGATGGCAACATTGCAATCCTTTCTCCTTCATTCTCCTCTCAGGATTTTGGGCACGCATGCATGCACATGCACCTGGCGTGTTTCTAGCTGCTGGGTCTGGGATTTGAACCATGGTCTGCCATGTGAGAGTCCAGCACCTTAACCACCACACCTCCTGCTGGTCCCTCGAAAGTATTTAATATCTTATCTAATAAAACATTCATCTCCTGTCTAAAAACTTCTCTAAGACGCCAACCATATTCTTGAGTACTTTTACTCATCAGTCTACAAGTATCCTACTTTGGGTCTGTGGATGTGTAGAAAGAAGGGAATGGCAACTATCACTCAAAAATAATTGAATTTGGTTATAAGAATTGTGGTGTGTGAAGCAAAGATGTGATGGCATTGAGCAGGAATTTGGGAATATGGAAGTCACTTTTTCCATTATTTTCTTTCCATATGGGTGTGCCGGCATGCACAGGAGTAGACAACATGAATGGAAAGAAAAGTGATCTGGAACGTAGGGGCACATATAATGTGCAAGGGGAAAATCAAGAATCATAGTAAAGGAGGAAGAGAGCAAGGAAGACCCAGAAAGCCCTAAGTAGAGAGGGAGCTAACAAAGGCAGAAACAGCATTAGGGTCAACATCATGCCATTGACTAGCCAAGCTCTCTGTAAAAAATTATGGAGATGTGTACATTTTTAAAAGAAGCCATTTTTGAAACTGAGCAGGGATACCTTGAAAGTTCTGAGCCTTTTTTTTTTCCTGTTCTGATGAGAAAAACAAAATAGAAATTTCTCAAATTGAAAGTTATTAGGGCTCAATTAAAAGTATCTTTTTAAGCTCGTTGGAATGCAAAGGTTATTTAAATTTTAAAGGCCCAAAAGAAAGATGGAGACTCCAGACTTTGGTTTTACAACTAACAGCCCTGAATCAGGGCAGTAAGATTCCCCAAACTCCCATTTGAAGGAAAGATAAGGGTTCTGTTGTTTTTGTTTAGTTTTTTTGAATTTTTTGCCATAGGGTGCACGCACGCACCAGAGACAGAGCGGGAACTCCTCTCGGGAGTTTTTGGTCGTGCACCCACACGCACCTAGTAGGATTTCCAAGCCACCTGGTGTAGGACTCAGACCTCAATCAGCCATTTGGGAATCCAGTGCTTTAACCACCACACCACCTACTGGCCCAGGAAAGATAAGGTTTTAACTCAAAGTCTTAAAATGTTCTGCAGAGTGGAAATTGCTGGCTGTGAGATATAGACCATGACTGAACGGTGCCCGAAGCCTGATGACGGCATCCACCCAGAGTAAAAAGCCATTGCCCAAGTTTCCACCAATCAAGAGAGCTCACGAGGTGCTCGTGTCCTCTTGAACCAGTCCTTGAACTGATAACGCATCTGGGGGACCCCTACCCTTAATTTTGCCCTTAAAAATGCATGTGGGGAACTCTTCGGAGAGCCTGGGCATTCTCAGCATGAGTTTCCCACCCTCCTTCCTCTGCACAAGGTAAGAAAACTGTATTTTTCTTCATCACACCTGTGTCTATGGTTTGATTTGCAGCATGCCCACAGGCAGTGAGCTTGGTTTGAATTCAGCAACGTTTTCATAGAACACTTCATCTCACTCCTAGAATCAACTCTGTAATTTCCTGATGATATCGACATGCTTTTCTAGATCCTTGTCAAGCACATTGCTTACATATAAACGTGTTTTGGGAAGATTTCATTTGAGGAGGAAAAACACAAGTAAAAACTAAGCAGACAGTGTGATAAACCCAGGACAGGAAAATACACTGGACCAAAGGCTCTTTGGAGTGTGCTGTTTTTCTCCTGAGCTCAGGACCTCTGCAAAATGAACTCGCAACGACTGTAGAAAATGTACATTTTATTTTGCTGTTTCTTCCAGCAGATACTGATTTGTATTTTTGGTGAGGAACAAGCTTGCATTCATGATCCAAATTTAAAACCTCTAGGTCACTGTGCAAGAAACAGATCAATAGATTTTGCTTTACATCATCCTGGCTCAGCTAAAACAACTGTGCCCTCTAGCCTATGAAATCTGTACTGCAAACGCCATTCTAACAGATTTTGCTTTGGCTTTATCCTCCTCAACTTTGATTCTTGAAGCCAAAAGTCATCAAAAATGCAGTATAGACACATGGAGGGCCTCTAGGTGTGAGTTCATCTCAGCTGGGAGCATAAACATGACTATTATTAGGTACAATTGCCCTCTTCATTCCACCAGACAAAAAGTAATTATCCTATACTTTGGTCCTCATATTTCAGAAACTTTACATATTATTGGAATAAAAACAGTCCCTAAAATATCACTAAGTAGGAAGTTATTCATCATTTCCCAATAAAGGCACATGACTAAACTCACAATGGTGAATTACAGAAGCTGCCTGCCCTGCCTGCCCTTCATTAACCATCTGGCATTTAGGACACCAATTTTTAAAAAGTGATATTTTAATCATAAAGCCACCTCAGCATCTTTAAAAAAATGGTTGGATTTGATCTATTGCTACTTCTTTGAGGAAGTCATGCTGGGAGTTCTGAGAACACGTTCTGTCTGTTCTCTTTTTATCTCTTTCTTTTCTATCTGCATGCAAGAGCGCACCTCACCTAGGAAAGAACTTATCAGCAGTTCTCAGGAATAAGAGTTTCGGCGCCTTCCTCTTGGGCCATTTTTACTAGAATTTCATCCTCTACCTTTGATTTTGAATGGTGCATATACCTGAACACAGTAACAACATTCTGGTAGAGTTTCCTTCATAGAGCGGAAATTCAGATTGGATTTTGGTTATTCAAAACAACTTTTTTTTTTTTTCTGGGATAGTAGTTAAGGCTCGGGACTCCCACATGGTCAACCATGGTTCGAGTCCCAGACATGCCAGGCATATGTGTGTGTGCATATTTTAAAATCCCAGGAGGAGAATGAGGAGATGGGATTGTGGCATGGCCATGTGGCCATCTTTCTGGGGGATAATTCCTTCCCTTGCCCTGTCTCTCTCTGGTGAATGCACTCGCCCTGTGGCAGAAACCTAAACAAAATAAAAACAAAAAAAAAATTTCTTCTCGGATGGGATTACTGCTAATTGTTCAGATCAACTGTAATTCGTGATTAAGAGAAAACAGAGTGGCCAGGTACGGTGGCTCAGTGCGCTCCATGATGCTGAGACCATATGGGAAGTCCCACATTCACATCCTGACATTGCCCTGTTCACACCAGGCATGGGAGTGCGTGCCCACAACCCTGCCCTGGCTGGAGCTAGGAGCTGGATCCAGAACCTAATGGGGGTGCCTCCCTCCCTCTCTCTCTTTCTCACTCTCTCTATTATGGAAGAGGAGAGAAATGCTGAGAAGAGATCTTGGTCAGTCTGATTTTATTTCATGGACAGAGATGAATGACTGGTTTATTTTAGTCAGGGAGATCCAGGAAGGAAGAGGAGGCGATGTCAGGATTACAAGCTTCCAGAAATCGGTTTTCAGTCTTTCAACCCAAACAATGGATCTCATCTGGTTATTTTAAAGGCTGCTTGAAAACGGGATGGGGAACACTTGGAGATCTCTGCCTTTGTACACAGAAGATTCGGCTCCTGGCAACAGCTAAGTGTACCTGGACATTTCGTGTCATCCAATTGCCTGCATTTGACATTTCCACCAGAGAAATAAAATAAACAGATGAAACCTCTCTGAGGTTTTAAAAAGCTCAGGCCATCTTGGAGCTTTCGGAAGTGGAGGGATGGGGATGTTCTCAGGAGCAAGGGATCTTGGTGGATCCCTGGAAAACTACCTTCTTACTTATGTAGGATTAAAATTCCTATTTTTTTCCTTTTTTTTTTTTTTGGAGAGGTTTTTGCTATAGGGAATGTGCACTCGCCAGACAGACAGACAGAGACAGAGAGACAGAAAGCGAGAAATCACCCCCCCGGGGGGGGGGGACGGCCACACCGCAATCCCTTCTCCATTCTCCTCTCGGGATCTTGGGCATGCACGCACACGTGCCCGGCTTGAGTTTTAAGCCACCGGGTCCGGGATGCGAACCGCAGTCGACTACATGGGAGTCCAGCGACATAGCCATTACGCTAACTGCTGGTCCCAAAAGTCCTATTTTATTTTTTAACACTGACTAAAATTCTCATCAATAAGAAATTAATTTGATTTATCAATTTCAAAGTTTCTTATAAGGATAGAAAACACCTCTGAGATGGTTAAGGTATTATCTGTCATTCACAAATGTAAGTATATAACTGAACAGGATTAATTTGATAAATCTGACACAAGGAAAGATGTTTTTCTTAATTTTTAAAATTATATCACACAGGGCCAGTAGTGACTTGGTGGTTAAGGCAGCTGGATCTCACACAGTTGACTGTGTTGTTCCAGTTGGACTCAGTGGCTTAAGAAACACACCAGCAGATGTATGTGTGTGCTTGCCCACAATCCAGAAGGGAGGAGGAACGGAGACAGAGGGATTGTGGCATGGCCAACCCCTGGGGAGTGATTTCTCGCTTTCTGTCTCTCTCTGTCTGGCTGGCAAGCACATGTGTCCTCTAGCAACTTCAAAAGAAAATTACATCACATGATGGGAAGGCCAGTATCAGTCATGTTTAGGAGTTCTTCCCAGTCCCCAGAATTAGATAAGAAATGCAAACAGCTTGCGCGACCCACAAAACTCAGAGAGGAGGGGCAGAGTTCAGCTCGTCACAGCTATGCTGAGATCGTCATGATTTGCGTTGTGTGGTGCTCTGCTGGTGTGGCTCCTTCTCCCTCTGCACCCCGTTAGCCACTGTGACTGCTGAGGATCTCAAGGTCAAGGGACTCTGGACTCACCAACAGGCATCCTTACAGCTGTCCTCTCAGGCAGGCACTGTGCGGGAGAGGACACAGTTGTCAGCCACCAGGACTCACCTCTGGGCTCTGGAGGGCATCCACACTCGCAGCTGGTTCTCCCTCTTTTCAATCAACAGCCCTCCTGTCTACACAGTTCTGCTGTTGAAGGAGAGACTTCTTTGTTCTTTTTTTTGGGGGGGGGAGAGGGGTTTTTGCTATAGGGAGTGTGCGCTCACCAGAAAGAGAGATAGAGAGAGAGAGAGACAGACAGACAGACAGAAAGTGAGAAATCATCCCACAGGGGGGATAGCCATGCCACAATCCCTTCTCCTCCATTCTCTCAGGATTTGGGGCACGCATGCACATGCGCCCAGTGTGAGTTTAAGCCACTGTGTCAGGGACTCGAATCGTGGTTGACTACATAGGAGTCCAGCAACATAGCCATTACACTAATTGCTGGTCCCTGAAGGAGAGATTTCTGAAAATAAAAACTTTGTTTTAAAATGAACATATAATAACTATACATATTTGTGGAGGTACACGTTCCAGTGGTGGAACTGCTGGATTGTACAGCAGTTATATTTTTAATCTTTTTCTTCTCTTCTGTTCATTATAGAACATGTGTGCATGCATGAGAGAGAGACAAGGTGAAAGGGAGACACGTCAGCGACAGGGCTCGGACATGCAGGGATACCCTTCCTTCAGCCTTTCAGTCCACTGGGATCCCAGCATGTATGCACATGCCCAATGTGTTTTCAGGCCAACTAAGCTGGGGACCCAAATTGCAGTTGGCATGTGGCTTCTAGTTCTGCAGTCCAGTAGGCTTATCAGCTATGCCACAGAGACTGGGTATATCTTTAGATATTTTGAGGAACCTCCAAGCTGTTTTCTATAATGGCTATACTAATTGGCATTCATACCAAGAAGGTTAAAGAGTGAGTGCTCTTTTCTCTTAAATCCTCACTTTTTTTTTTTATTTGGATCTTCTTGATAATAGCCATTCTAACTAGAGTGAGATCATATCTCATCATGGTTTTGATCTACATTTTCCTAATGATTTGTAATGCTGAACATTTTTTTCATATATTTGTCCAACATTTGTCTATCTTTGACAATGGTTTATTCAGGTAATTTGCCTATGTAAAAATCGGGATATTTGATTTTTTGTTGTTGTTGAGTTTTATATTCTGGTTATTAATTTTTTATCAGATATAATATGTAACTTCTTCTCATTTTTTGAGTTATCTCTTTACTTTGTTGACTATTTCCTTTGCTGTGCAGAAGCATTTTCATTTGATATAATCCCATTTGTCTGTTTTTGCTTTTGCTGCCTGTTTTTCAGGTTTAAAGAATAATTTGCCCATATCAAAGTCCTGAAGTGTTTCCCTTATGTTTTCTTTTAATAACTTTATAATTTCAGGATTTACATATAACTCTTTAGTCCATTTGGAGTTGATTTTTGTATGTGGTGAGAGGTATTGGTTTAGCCTCATTTTTCTGGATATGCATGTCCTGTTTTCCCAGCGGCATTTACTGTAGAAACTATCTTTTCCCCAATGGATGTTTATGACACCTTTGTCAAAAATCATTTGGCTGTATATATGTGGATTTATTCCTGGATTTTCTGTTCTATTCCATTGGCTTATTTTTTGTTTGTTTTTTGTTTTGTTTTTGTTTTGTTTTTGTAGTTATGTGCTGTTTTTGTTATAGTTGTCTGGTACATTTTGAAATCAAGTAGTATGATGCTTCCAGCATGATTCTTTTTATTCAAGACTGCTTTGACTATTCAGCATTTGTGACTCCATACAAATTTCACATTTTTTTTCAATTTCTGTGAAGAATGTCATTGGTTTTTTGATAGGTATTGTATGAATTTGTAGATTGTTGTTGGTAGTATAGATATTTTACCAATATTGATACTTCTAGTCCATGAACATGGGATGTCTTTCTTTTTTTGTGTGCATCTTCTTCAATTTATTTCATTAGTCATTTAAAGTTTTTATTATACAGATCTTTGACCTCCTTGGTTACATTTATTCTTAGATATTATATTTTTTTGTAGCTATCATAAGATTTTACTTTATGCATTTTTCAGCTATTTCATTACTGGTATATAAAATAGCTACAAGTTTTATACATTGATTTTTGCATCTTGAAGCTTCACTGAATTTTTCAATAAGTTCTAAGAATTTAGTGGAATATTCAGGGATTTCTATGTGTAATAGTGATAAAATCTTATGAATATATAAAATGTCTTAACTTTCTCCTGTGCAAAGGTCTGGAGGTCTCTACACTTTCAGGATACTTGCCCTTTGGAGAAAGAAAAGGCAAAATCCTTTTTTATGAAGGACCATCAATTGTCATGGAGGCTAAGGCATTGAATTCTCAAATGGCTGACCATCATTCAAGTCCTGGACCTTGTGGCTTGAAAATCATGCAGGGTGCATGTGTGTGAGTGCCCAAAATCCTGAGAGGAGGAAGAAGGAAAAGGAATTATGGTGTGGTCATCCCCACCTGGAGGTGACTTCTCAGTTCCCCTCTATCTGTTCCTCTTCGGAGAGCACATGTGCCCTATGGCAAAATCTAAAATAAATAAATAAGTAAATAACAAAATTCTCCTATATGGAGAGCTGTTGTTTGGGCTATCTATTGCTATGTGAAATCCAAACAAAACAAAACAAAATACCAAACTAATACGGCTCAAAGGAAAAGCTATTATTTTGTAGTTGAATATGGAAGTTGACAAAACTCAGGCAGTTTCACTTAGGATCTCTCTCTCTTTTACTTTTCTTTTTCTTTTTCTTTTTCTTTTTTTTTTAAGAGAGATTTTTGGTATAAGGCATTGACACTTGCCAAAGATACAAAGAGACAGTGAGAAATCACCCCTCAGGGGGATGGTCATGCCATAATCCCTTCTCATCCATTTTCCTCTTGGGATTTTTGGCATGAACTCTGACATATCCAGCATGAGTTTTAAGCCACTGGGTCCAGGACTCGAACCACAGTTGACTGCGCAGGAGTCTAACAATGTAACCATTGTGGCATTTGCTAGTCCCCACTTAGAGGACTAAGTGCCACTTAAGTGGTTGCAGTGAAAAGTAGCTAGGCCTGGGTCATCACAAAGACATTTCTAGTCATATATTCCTGGCTCCAATATTGAGGATATTCCAACAACTGGTACTAGAACAGCTCTGACTCCTTGGCCATCTCTTCCTCTATGTTCTCTCTCTACATGACCTCAAGGAAGCCTCAGGAAAGCTGGACTTCTCATCAGGTAGCCAAAGGCTCCCAGAGTGAGTAGAATGAACCTCCCACGAGACAATAGCAGTAGCTGCATGGGCTTTCTTACTCCAGCCTTGGCAGTGACTCAGTGATATTTCTACCATATTTTGTTCGTTGGAGTGGTGATGAGGATTCACTAAGATTCAGGAAGAGAGGCCACAGACTTCATCTCTTGATGGTATGAAAGAATTTGTGGACATACTTTAAAACAACCACAGGAGTTTATAAAAAAGAAGAAGAAGAAGAAGAAGAAGAAGAAGAAGAAGAAGAAGAAGAAGAAAACGAAGAAACAATTTGTTTCTCAACTAGATTCTCCTTCTCCCTCATGTACACCCATGAGCAGTAGGCCGCAAATATCTTCTTGGAATGGGAATTATTTGTAGAGCTCTCTCCTGCTAGCTTCTACCATCCTAAATCCCAAATCCAAATCTCTCTTTACAGTGCTGCTCCTTTAGACCAAAGCTGCATTTGGTTGTTTCTGATCACTCTTTGCAGTCCTGTATACTGGAACCCATGGGAAGTGACATTATTTTTATCCTGGCAAGACCACAGAGCAGTCAGTTACTAGCAAAAGCAAGAAACAGCTTTAACTTTTCTGGGAGGATGATTGATAAGGTGTTAGGGGGACAGAAGTTTAAAAAGATCTGGGCAAATAGCAATACAACCCTGTGAGTATGGAAGTGGCATTCTATTTCAACAGTTTGTTGGACTTCCTGATCTATAACTAAGAGTTGGAAGAATTTCTCAGCATTTCATGCCTTTCCTCTTAGGACTCCACGGTCCCCTCACAGGACTAGTTAGAGTACTAACTAACACGGCACTACCGGTCCTGATTGTAGCTCTCCATTGTAAAGGTGTGTGTTACCGCTGAGCCTCTGCTCATACTTACGAAAAGGGCAGCTTTGCAGGATTAGGAATCTAAACAATTACGGATCTGAAACTCCTACCGTGATACAGGTCTGGCCCATATGGATTCTACGGCAGGATCGTTTCTTTGGCAAGATGTGTCCTAAGCTCTGCCCTACCCACTTACCAAATAAATGGACTCATAAACTCACTCTAAACTGGATATTACTTATAATAACTGGATATTACTTATAATAATGTCTCACCACATTAACAGTGATTCAGAATCAACTGGCAGAACAAATTTTTTTCTGGCACTTCGAATGAACTGATTTTTTAAAAACAATTCACAAAATTTTGGCAGGTTTTATTCATTTTGGATTTTAAAATATTCTTTAGTAGGATTTCTCCTCAAAGAAGTACTTATTCATTAGACACAATTCAGTGAACAATTTCTTCCGGCCTCAATAGGAAAAAAAATCAAGAAAGCAATTCTGTTTCTTCCATATGTAATGAATCTTTTCACATCCCGTCTTGTTAACGTCTTTAAAAATAAAAATGAATGACAGCCTGAAACACGCTTCTCACCATCTCTCTCTGTGATGTTGTGTGGTTAATAGTCCAGTCTCACATTTGCGTGGGGCCAGCTGTCCAAGATGGCACTGCTGGGACTCTGCTCTAATTTTAAGACATGGTGCAGAGTCACATATGTCTATAAATCCAAATTTGCTCGAACGCTTATGGGGACATATCATCAGATCTGAAAATAAATCCTTTATTGCTTTCATTTTGAACTTCACCCTTTATTTGACTCAAATTATCTTTATCAGATAATGGATTAGGGGCCTCATAACGAGTGAGCACATTTCTAGGAGAAATCTCATTTGCAAAACTTCTTAAAATTCTTGTCAGAATCTATTTGGACGTAGCCACAGCAATTTTCTCTGTTCCTTTTATGAAAAACCTCCTTGACCTAGCTAATATCTGTGATATGTGACCATTAACATATAATGAGAACAATAGTCAAAACTTTAAATTCATTTAATAAGTATAGATTGAGGAATCTGAAATAGATTGTCAACCATAAAAACATAGGTCCTCATCCAACACCTAGTGAAGATTCACATAACCCCTTACAAAGCTGTCACTACCTGCTGGATAAAAATTATTTTTTACTTATATCTAAAATAGCCCTGAAGTGTGTCAGAAAAGAGGAAAAAATAGAATTTAGGTAATTTTTTTTATCAGTTGCTAAAAAGTTGACATAGTCACTATTAACTTATTTAATGACCTAGAATTATAACCATATGTCATAACTTCCCTTCTTACATATTACTAAGAATAAGCATGAAATCTTAAATAAGTACACTTCTTAAAAAAAATAATTATTTTATTAAACTTTATTTTTTTTTTTATTTGATCAATGAGGGGCAGAGTGAAAGGGAGACAGAGGGAGAGAGAGAAAAAGAGAAAGCAAGCCTTCAGGGGACCAGCAGTTAGCGTAATGGCTATGTCGCTGGACTCCCATGTAGTCGACTGCAGTTCGTGTCCCGGACCTGGTGGCTTAAAACTCATGCCAGGCGCGTGTGCGTGCGTGCCCAAGATCCCGAGAGGAGAATGGAGGAGAAGGGATTGCGGCATGGCCATCCCCCCTGGGGGGTGATTTCTCGCTTTCTGTCTCTCTCTGTCTGTCTGGCAAGCGCACGCACCCTATAGCGAAAACCTCTCCAAAAAAAAAAAAAAAAATGAAAGCAAGCCTTCAGGTCTTAGACTCGAACCATGGTCAGCTATGTGGGAGTCCAGCATCTTTAACCACCACACCACCTGCTGGCCCCAAGTACCCTTTCTTAAAAGTAAGTTTTAAGTAATATTTAGATGAGATTTAAGAATCTCTGCAGCTTCCATACCCTACTCCAGACCTTGGAAATATTTCTCAATGCAAAAAAAGCTTAAAGGGACTCAAATTCTCCAACTTCTCTTCAAATTCAGCAGGGGTATGTGTGTGTGTGTGGTGGGGCAATGTAACATTTCATATTTCTTCAAAGATAGCCAATGCTAAAATGGAAACCAAATCTTAGCAAGATGCATAATTATCTGTATCAGACACAGTGACATAGAGGTTGAGTATCTTATCTGAAATGCTTGGGACTAGAGTGTCTCAGATTTCAGACTTTTTCAGATTTTGAAATATTTGCACATATCTAATAAGATAGTTTGGTAAAGGAACCTAAGCCTATACACAAAATTTATTTATATTTTATGTATACCTCATATAGATAACTGGAAGGTAGTTTTAGATAATATTTTTTGTATCACAATGTTTTGACTGGGAACCGTCACAGAAATCAGGTGTGGAATTTTTTACTTGTGGTATCACACTGGGGCTCAAAAAGTTTCGAGTTGCGGTGCATTTCAGATTTGGAATTTTCAGATTAGGGATGCTCAACCTGTATAACATTCAATTAAGATAAAGAGATCTTTTTCTTCTAAAGTTTGTTGTGGTTCCTGTACGGAACTTTCACCATACAGCTAAGGAATTATATATGAGATATAATTACAAATATTTCCACTATATGCGAAGATCTTAAAAAGTGAAAACAAATTTCTTTTGTAGCTGGAAAAAAAAGCGCAGGGAACGTGAGCATGTTCCTTAAACCAAAGGTCCCCAACCTTTTTTGGCACCAGGGACTGATTTCAAGGAAGACAACTTTTCCACAGACTGGGATGGGGGTTGGGGAGTGGAGATGGTTTCAGGGTGATTCGAGTGTATTACATTTATTGTGTGCTTTATGTCTATTATTATTACATTGCAATATATAATGAGATAATTTTACAAATCACCACAATGCTATTATCTGTGGGAGCCCTGGACTTGTTCTCCTGCAACTAGAGAGTCCTGGTGCCATCTGGAGGCTCCTATGAGTGTCGAGTGCTGCCCACCGCTGACCTGACAGGAGGCAGAGCTCAGGCAATGTGAGCAATGGCGAGTGACTGCAAATACAGAGGAAGCTTCCCTTGCTTGCCTGCCTCTCACCTCCTGCTGTGCCCCGGTTCCTAACAGGCCATGGACAGGGGCCCCTGCCCCAAACCTCTCTGAGCCTCCATGAGCTCATCTGTGAAGGAGGCAGAAAAATACTTTCAGGTGAGAGGATTAGGTAAGCTATAGAAGTGAAAGAAGTTCATTTGTTATTTCTTCAACTGGAACAGGTAGGCATTTTTCCTCCAAACTTGGCTTTGGTAAATCACTGTTCATAAGATAAATTACCAGCACCCTCCTCTGGCTCATTATGGTTCTATCCAGACTCCCTTTAGAACTTCAGTCTGCACACGGGCCCCCAGGGGATACTGAAGAAAATCTCACGTCTGTAAATACAGATGCATGGTTCCAGCCTCCGAGGAACACAGCCCCTCAGCCTCACAGGTGTCAGTGTCTTCTTGCATTCTCTCAGGTTCTGGGGCTCTTTAGTTCATCCCCCCCTGGGTTCCTACCACCCCCACTCCCCATTCTCTCTCACAGCGGATGATACTGCCTCCTGTAACACGAGGCAAGTGGAGACCCCAAGTCAGGTGCTCAACTTCCCACCACCTCCCTGGTTCTCACCCTGGCTCTGTTCCTTATTTCTTCTCTTTCTCTTGTTTAGAGACAGGGTCTCTTTATGTTACTTAGGCCAGGATTGAACTTGTGTTCCTCCTGCCCCAAGTCCCCAGGGAGCTGGGATTATAGGTGTGCACCACTGCTCACAACTGTTGCTTTTTCCTTTGGTTTTCTCTCATCTCTAATGTGTCTTTAATCTTTCCCTCCTCATTGACTTCTCTGGTTATAAATGTAACCAAGCCTCTCCAGTACAAAAGATCTCCCATAAATCCTTCTTTCTCCTCTAGTCACCTTCGACTGCAAATCTTTTTTCTCTTTCAGCACCTGTGTTCCTGAAATAGTGTCCTGGACTCATCTCCATTTCCATCCCGTGTGGGTCCCACCCCTACCATGCATTGGTGTTGCATTCATTGGTTGACTCAGTTACTAGGACTGGCACCGGGCATGGGGATACGGTAGGGAACACGGCAGATGGGATCCTTGAAACATAAAGTGTAGTGCAGTGTCAATTTGAGACCTCTCAGAAAGAGTGGCTAAAACTGGTTAGACTGCCTTAGATTTATGGAGGGAAATGCCTGTGAAGGATACAGGAGCCAAGAGGAGGAACAGACAGCCCTTAGATCCCATTGCAGCTGCCAGGGTGGAGCTCGAACATGCCGGCTGTGCGGATGGGACAGAGTGAAGTCGTCTGTTAGAGGAACCCTGTTCCCATAAACTGCATGTTTATACGCCCTCCCTTAAAAATTCATGTCAAAATCCTAACCCCTAAGGTGATGGTATAAACAGGTGGGGCCTTAGGTAGCTGATTAGAATGGAGCCCGAATGAACGCTTTTAAGGCTGTTATAAAAGAGAGTAAGAGTTTCTTTTCTTTGCCATGTGAGGACACAGTGAGAAGATGGCTGTCTATGAACCAGGAAGTGGGCTTCACCTGAAACCGAACTTGATCTGGAACTTTCCAGGCTCCAGAACCGTAAGAAATAAATTTCTATCTTGATGAGCCACCCAAACTATGGCATTTTGTTATGGCAGCCCTAACAGACTAAGAGAAAAGTGGTACCAAGAAGTGAGGGGTCTTGTAACAAACACCTAAAAGTGTGGAGGTCATTTCAGAACTGAGTTTTGGGTAAAAGCTGGGAGCATTTTGAGGTACATACTAAAATAAGCCTATATCACGTTATAGTTTGAATATGCCCCCCCAAATTTCTGAGTTGAGATTTGATTCCTGTTGTGACGATACCAGTGGTGGGGACTTAATCTGACTATGTATTAAGAGGTGGAGCCTTTGGGAGGTAATTAGGATTAGGCAGGGTCATTGGGGTGGGGCCCTCATGATGAATCCTGGTGGCTTTCTAAGCAGAGGGAGAGGGATCGGAGTGGACACAGATATGCTTGCTCTGCCTTGCCCGATGGTGCTCTGTGACACCTATGGACTTGGCAGAGAGACCCTACCAATGAGAAGACCCTCACCAGATGTGACTTCTTCACTTTGGACTTCCAAAACTGTGAGCTAAATAAATCTCTATTATTTATTTATCAGAGGGTGCATGTTCTCTCCAAGGGGAGACAGAGAGAGAGGGACAAAGCATGTCCAATGGGGTGTAGTCACACTACAACCCCTTCTACTCGATTTCTCCAACCTCTCGGGAGTTAGGGCATGCACTCTGTGTCTTTCAAGCCCCCAGGAGCCAAGTATTGAACATGGTCAGCATTGTGGGATCTGGCTTACTCAACCAGTAGGCTACAGGCTGGCTCAGACGCTATTCTTCATAAATTACCCACTTCGTGATATTTAGTCACTAAACAGAAAATACATGAAAATGATCACCATGAAAAAACCTCACACAGTAATTCTTGTGACGGTGCTGAAAGACAGGAGGAGAGCTATAGAAAAGTCTGTCTTTTCAGAGCAAACTGACATAAGTGATCTTAGGCAGAACATGGGTAGAAATATGGACAGTCCAGCCTGTTTTGCTGAGGCCTAGAATAGAAAGAAGGAGCACATTACTAGACAAGGGAGGACGGGCCACCCTTGTTATAACTGGCGAAGAACTTGGCTGACTTGTGTTTACGTCCTAGTGTTTCTGCCTTGTGTACATGGAAGTACTGCCGGTCATAAGGGGTCTCACACACACGCACAGATGTGATCTGGGAGGGGGATTCTGGTGCAAGTGTGGGGACATGGCAGGGCATCTGCTCGTGCAGCTAACTTACACCGTCCGGTCTTGCTTCTGGCTGAATCCGTTAAGCAGCACTGGTGAGTTTTGTCCCTTGGGATACCGTGCTCTATTAATTTTCTCCACAAGTCCCTAGAGTCAAGCGTGCTTGGCTGCTCCTCAGTCCTTGCTGCTCATTATGGTAACTGTGGCCTTCTGACTTCTAGTGGCTCTGCTATTTCATTGCCCATCGTGAGACCAGCTCTATGACCAACCCTCCTACCGTTATCCCTAGCCAGCAGAGGAGCCCCCCAACTTTGAGCATTGCGGATCCTCTCTCACCAGCACAATCCTGAGGGCATGGGGAACGGTGGTGTCTGGGCCTTCCATGGAATATAACCCTAGAGTCGGCCCTCCAGTTTCATACACTGTGTCCACGTCAGGTCCCCCCTCTTACAGCCTTTTCATCCCCTCTACCATATGCAGGGCAACCCAGGAATTCCCACTTTGCCTAGAAGAGAGCATTATTTTCTCTAGGCTTCTAGAGCCACCTGATCTGAAAGTCTGTCCTATCCCCTAGGGCCCATATTTACCTCTTGCCCAGGTGGTAAATCTTAGGTCTTCAGAAGGTACCACGAGTTACTGGATTTTTGCTTTTCTACTTATGTTCTGACGCTTTGATCAAGCACTCTCGAAATTGTTCTCCCGGCTTGTGTATATACACGCCGGCCAACATTTTCAGCTCCTTTAACAGCAATCTCTAAGGTTAAGTACGTCCCAGCCAGGTGACGTGAGGGATGAACCTCTCCAGCCTGAAAGCCAGCTAAAGTTAAGGCAGGATTAGCTCCCAAGAGGGGAAAGAGCTTGAGGAATCTTCACTCTTGGGCTGCTAGCTCTTCCCCTGGAGAGTGGGCCCCCTGTCCAAGCTCTGAGACTTCACGGGTTCTACAGAGTTAAAGCTCACAGAAGCATCCTCCCAGACGTTCTTACCTCCTATTTCACAGACCCATATCTTCCCAGTCCCAGCCTCACCTTAGCAAGCGGCCCCGCTTTGGCTGAGTGCTGAAGCATCTCCGGAGTCTGGCAACCTCAGCTATCAGATCTTCACTCTGCAACTCCGCCAAGGTTGCTTTTCCACTGCAGGAAACAAGCGCCTCTTTGTAAATCACCACTCAGACGCTTACCCTTGGCCTTTAACTGTTCGTTAGTAGTGCAAGGTTTCTCATTATCCTGCTGTGGGGGCTTTAATACAACTTAGTAGTAAGCAGCCACTGTCACTTAGGCTTTGTCTGCCTCATATTTTTCAAATGCCTGAACCATGTCCCTGACTAAGAGACTCCCCATCACTGGGTGTTTCCTGTGTCAACCTTCCCTAAGGTGATCACATCGCATCACGTCACCCCAAACCACCTTTCCAGCCTCATTTCCTGACACCTGCCTTTTCCCACAAGCACGTTCAGCTTACCATTCTCAGTGATGTGTTTTGTTTTGTTTTGTTTTGTTTTCTCTTTTTTTCCCCCTGCATTCGGCCTACGTGCCTTTGCCTATGTTACTGCCTCCCTCTAGAGTTTTCACTCTTCGTCGTCTTAGCCCATTGTTTAAGGGTCAGCTCAAGCATCATCCCCTAGAAGGGTCACAGAGTGGACACACACTTGCTCTGAGTCCTACACGGACTGTACTCCCTACTCTACCACTTTCTGCTGCACAATCCGATACGAACCCTTCTGTTACTGCTCTGACTACAGCATGAGTCTCCCGGTAAGCCCCAGAGGGCAGGTGCAGGCCAGTAAGGGCCAGGTACCCAGATCTGGGGCAAGTGGGAGCTGGACTGGGGTTTGGGCTTTTAAAAATGTACCCAAAGACTTCTCAAGGCCAAACTCCGCCCACAGTCCCATGGACGCTTCAAGCAGTCTGAAGAGTCAGGCAGCGACTCTGAGAGTGGTGGGATGTGAAACAGGGTGGGCCCCACATGCCCCAGGTGAGAAGTGAAACAGACAAGATAGTGGCCGAGCCTTCTGGAGCCAGAATGGACCAGGATTTAAACTCTGACTCTGCTGCTCAGCTCAACCACCACCCGCAACTTACTTTGGTCTCTGCACTTCCGTTTCCTGGTAGGAAGCTGGGAACAGGAAGCCCAGCTCATAGCCTGGAAGTGAGGCTGCCTGGGTGCCTAGAAAGCATCTGGTTTCTGCTGCGAACATTGCAGGAGTGGGTGACTGTGGACACACTGGTCAGCCACAGTCCCATGCCAGACGTGGGTCCCTTTAGGACAGGACCTGCGCAGGTGAAAGGCGCCCCTGAGCGGCCCCCACTCCTGGCGGCCCAGCGGGCCCTTGCTCTTCTGTCCCGACCACTCCACTCCTCGCTGCTCCATTTCTGCCCGGGGCTGAGCGCGGCCACCCGGCTTGTGCCCCGGCCTTCGACTCTCGTTATTCCCTCTTCATCAGCGTTTACCTGTGATGAGGGCCTTGCTGGGATCCCCCTAATTAGTCTGGAGATGCAATTCAGGGCAGGGCAGGAGTGCTTAATAACGGAGGCCCCTAGGGCGCCCGCCGTCTGTGAACAGGACGCCCCTTAATGCGAAGGCGTGACTGATGGGCTCATTCAGGGCCTTGCAAAGCCAGCACCACTGTGACAACCCACATACAGTCCAGCTGCGGGCCAGCGGGAGGGCGAGTGCCGGCCTGGCCGAGCAGGGCTCCCTGTCCTCTCAATCGGGGTCACGCTGCCGAGGGCACCGCCCCTTCAGGGAGCACCCAGCTGCTGTGAGGGAGGGCAGCCAGGCAGCGGTGCTGAGATGGCCCCGGCCTCCCTCCGGAGCCAGGGCAGACGCCTCCTCCCGGGTCTCTGCCTCCTAGAGTTGGTCTTTTTCTAATCTTTCTTGCACACCAGTGAGGGGGGTGGGGGGACCTTTCCGAAAGACCTTCTGAAAATCTTGGCCTCTTACAATCCTTTCCTGGGTCCTCTTACTTTAACGGTGAGGCTTGAACTCAGGCTGATGCACCAGCGCCTCCTACCGGCCTCCACTCCCTGGTCCAGGCTCTTCACTGGCCACAGGTGTCACCCGCCCGCACCCAGGCTGACAGAGTGATGCTGTTCCCCAGGGTCCTCAGGGCCTCATCCCGGGATGTCCTCCTCTTCGCCCCTCCCCGCACACCCCCTTGCCTCATTTCCCCCTTTGATCGCCCCGTGGACTCCGGCTCATCTTATCACGTCCTGGCGCCGTCTTCACTACCCTCCCACACCCCCTCATCCCGCCAAGGGAGTCGCTTGCTCTTCTCTCCCACCGAGCATACCTCTGTGACTGTATTTTCACATCAAAAAATAGACTTTCTCATGTCAGCGGAAAGCTCTTTGAGTATTTGGAGCGCGGCCTGTTGGCATCATCAGCTTTGGAGATTTAGGGTGATCAATAAACGTGTTCTAAATAAAATGAGTGCGGCTTTAAGGGACTGGATTTGATTTAAATTTTGCATCTCCACATAATATTGGACAATTTACTTAATTTCTCGGTACCTCCATTTGCTGTTTTGGAAAATAGGAATGACGTATCACCCAAGAGGATGGAAATTAGATGGTATGCAGGCGAAGTGTCCTGCCCCATGCTGGACACAAGAAGGACTGTCACCTTGGTCTCCTGTCCCCCTTTCCCCACTGTGGTGTGTATCTGAGTTGAGTCTCAGTAGCTTTTCAGCTACGTCCCAAGAGTTGAAGGAGAAATGAAGAACTTGGGGGGGCCGGGGGGGGGGAGTGACATCCACTGTGCCCTGGGGCCTCCTGTTTTTCCTGACTGTATAGTTGGAGAATACTAGTGGTTGCTCAGTAAATAGTTTAACTTAAATAGAATCTCTTCTATATTGATCATAGTTTGAGGCCCATTTTCTCCTGCTATACCTTCTCAGGTTTTCCTTGAACAACTATTATTATGCTGACAGATTTATATGATGTTACTGCTGACTGCTCAAAAGAGGCTAGCCCTTTACACTGGGATAAACGTGTCTGGCTCCTAGTTTTCTTCAGCTTCCTAGGTACAGAATTCAAAGAAATATATCCCTTCTGTAAATTGACGTTTTCTCTACCAACAAGTGTATATAGTATACACGTGGGTGTGTGTACAGAGAGAGAAGTCCCTGTGTGTACTGGAACGGTGGAGATGAACCCCTCTCCCACTGATAGCGATGCAAAGCACACTAGCCACCTGATATCCTGGAATTGCCTATTTGTTAAATGCTGGAAGATTCAAGTAACTCCAAGGGATTCAGATTGTTACCAAATGTCAATCTTTGAAATGCATTGTCTGCTCCAATAAACTGACAAGCAAATCTTTCTGGAGCCCAGAGAAGACCTCCTGGATATGAAAAGAAAAATACTACAAAGAGCTCTTGGTTACAGAATGCTTTTAAAACAAAGGGAGGTGATAATAAAACATCATTTTCTGGGCTTTGTGCAAATTCCGTCTGTCAGTATCTGGGCAAGACTAGTTCAGTCTTGCTGGCAGACCGGAATTGTAATGCATGCTGTTATTTATTGCTTACAGAATGTTAGCTTGTGAAAAATGTATACCCCAAAGGGTACTTACATAATGTATTTTGCTGATGTTTAATTTGCATATGCTTATTTATGATTAAGCAGTGGTTTATACATTGTTCAGTACACGCCTAATAGTGCTGCAGGTATTGGGGATGAAACCGAGCAAGGACCCCCTAATGTATTTTCCTAGGGTTCCTGAAATATAAAGTCCATTTGCATTGTAATGGCCCAGAGTAAGGACTTTGGTTATGATAATGACCAACATGGACCATGAGTGAGGGCCATTTGACCTCTAAAACTCTCACTTGAAGAAAAGGTTTTCATTTCAATATGTAAGATGTTTTATAGGCTGGAAACTGCTGGTTGTGAGCTCAGAGACTCCAGGCTGAATGGCTCCAGACACCTGAAGAGGAATTTGATTATCTAAGGCCTCACCAATCAAGAATGCCCACGAGATGATCACGCCCTCTTGAACCAATCACTGAACTGATCATGCACCTGGGACCTCTGCCCCTAATTTTGCCCTTAAAAACACATGTGGGGAACAACTCGGGGAGACCGGGTCTTTTCAGCATGAGCTGCCCACTCTCCTTACTTTGCGCTTTGCAATAAAGCTGTACTCATTACACCATGTGCCTGTGGCTTGGTTTCATAGAGCTTGGGCGAGCGAACCTGATTTGAGTTCGGTAACAGGGATACAGTGGGTGGGAGCAAGATGGAGTCTCCTCTCATGGGATCCTCATTCTGAAGGATGGAACTGAGGATAGATAAAGAAATCATGGTGGGGGACCAGCAGTTAGCGTAATGCCTATGTCGCTGGACTCCCATGTAGTCAACCGTGGTTTGCGTCCCGGACCCAGTGGCTTAAAACTCATGCCGGGCATGTGTGTGTGCATGCCCAAGATCCCGAGAGGAGAATGGAGGAGAAGGGATTGCGGTGTGGCCATCCCCCCCGGGGGGGGGGTGATTTCTTGCTTTCTATCTCTCTGTCTCTCTCTGACAAGCGCACGTACCCTATAGCAAAAACCTCTTTAAAAAAAAAAGAAAACATGGTGCTTAAATCTATGAACAAGAAAAATATCAGAGAGTGAAAATGTTATGCACAGGAAACATAAAATCTGGGGACCAGCAGATGGTATAATGGTTACGTCACTGGACTCCCACGTAGTCGGCCACGGTTCAAGTACCAACCGGCTGGACTCAGTGACTTAAAACTCAGGCCATGCGCGTGGGTGCCCGAAATCCCAAGAGGAGAATGGAGGAGAAAGGATTGCGGCGTGGCCATCCCCGCTGGGGAGTGATTTCTCACTTTCTGTCTCTCTGTCTTTCTCTGTCTCTCTCTGTCTCTCTGGCCAGAGCACACACCCTTTAGCACAAAATTTCTCTTAAAAAAAAGTCCCTGCAGTTAGTGTGGACCTGGCGTGTTCAGGAACAGCAGCCGGTGTGCGTGGGGAGTGAAGTGCAAGTGCAGAGGGAGGAGGTGAGGGAACACCAGATCTAGTCTATCTGCTGAGTTTGGACTTGGCTATCCATGCCGTGGGAAGCTGTTGGGGGAGTTTAGCCTGAGTAGTGACAGGCTCTGAAGGGCATTTGGAAATGCGGTGGACAGGTCACAGTGTCAGGCGTGGAAGCAGGACTGCCGGGCAGGGGTGTGGTTCAGGACCACGGAAACGTGCTGGGGGCACGGCCAGGGAGCCGCTCCTGAAGATGCAATCAGTGGAAAGACTGTGTGATCCCCATATGGCTTCTGTTCATTAAATGCTCAGGGAACGTCTCTGTATAAAATCTAGGCATGGGAATGAGAAATCATTCCAAAGCTGCCAAAGAAGTGGCAAAAGAACTAGAATATCTTTGTCTTTGTGACATTTAAATGCAAAGTGTAAGCCAAGCACTGTGATTTAGACTTTTTATCTCTTTTAATCCTCATTACAACCTATAAAGAAGTTATTATGCTGGATTGTCAAGAAAGTCATGATGCATTTTTACCTAGAAAAACAGAAAAATATGTCATGACTTTCCAGACAACCTAATAAGCACTGTATTTCTATTTTATGAGAAAGGGAAACTGAGGCTTAGAGGCCCAAGGTCATGCAGCTAATAAAGCATATAGGTAGAACTTCTAGCCAACATATTTTTACCAAACCCGGGGAATTTAACGGCCAATGTAATCTGCTTTCCAAGAAGCAGATATATGACATATATGTATGATTTGCTGTAAGTATCTTAGACATTTTCTTTTCTTCTATCATAACTTTACTAAGGACTCTGGAGTCTACCAGTGAATAACATGAAGCTCAAGAGTACATAGCTTGTGTCTGTAGGGACCAGCAGAGGGTGTGGTGATTGACTCGGAAGTACTTGATGGCATTTAGAGTCCCAGACCTGGTGGCTTCAACCACACGGCGGGCGCGTGTGCATGTATGTCCAAGATCCTGAGAGGAGAATGGAGGAGAAGGGCTTGTGGTGTGGCCATCCCCCTGGGGGGTGATTTCTTGCTTTCTGTCTCTCTCCTTTCCTCTGGCGAACTCATGTGGCCTATAGCAAAATTCTCTCTAAAAAAAAACAACAACTTGTGTCTGCAGTCCTGATGTGGAGGTGAGAAATAAGGACCAAGGAGTTGCCAGATGCCTTGTGTATTTGTCACTGAGGTCTAGCCTGGGGGCAGGCATGTGGCTGCGTACTTACAGGGCACTCATCAGAGTCCAAAGGAACTGAGCGACTCGAGTTTGGGTTCTATTCTAAAATCCCGTCGATTCGGCCAGGCCCAGAGTGAGCAGCGCTCCCTGTCCAGCAGACAGCCTTTCACTAGTTGCCAGGTTTTCAGTCAGAAGTGGAGTCGTTTGACAGATCAAAACTGAAGAAAACTAATACCGAAGGAAATAATACACTGCCCTCTAAGGAAACCACCCAGCAGGAGACAGAATGGATTCAAAAATTGAAAATGGGATCTTCGTCCAAGAGAAAATCTCAGGTGCCTGCGAGTCTTGGTTTTAGACTTATTCCTTTGTAAGCCTACATGTTTGTAGAGACTTTAGGCATTTTCTGATGTTTTTCCATCTGTACTCCCTGGCTAAGAGGTCAGAGGTAGACAATGTTTCCGTACATTTGCTTTTAAATTTACATCGGTGTGTAAATTCCTGATGGCAGTCGCTGTCAACAGTCTGGCCATTGGTTATCTTCTGTGTGTGCAGTCCTTGTCCTACCTACGGGGTAAGTTCTTTTTTTTTTGGAGAGGTTTTTGCTATAGGGCACATGTGCTCGCCAGACAGAGAGAGACAGAGAGACAGAAAGTGAGAAATCACCCCCCAGGGGGAATGGCCACACAGCAATCCCTTCTCCTCCGTTCTCCTCTTGGGATCTTGGGCACGCATGCACATGCGCCCGGCGTGAGTCTTAAGCCACCAGGTTCAGGACACGAATCGCAGTTGACTACATGGGAGTCCAGCGACATAGCCATTACGCTAACTGCTGGTCCCACGGGGTAACTTCATTTTGACCTTCGACAAGGGGTGCCTCCATGGCCCATAATCTTCATGCCATTTCATGCTTTTGCAGCTTCTCACAGTTTGTTTTCATTTCTAATGCAGCAATGAAAAACTAAGTATAATCATTATCTTGAAATTAAATCTTACTGATTCTCTTTCAGTGGCTCATAACCTTGTAGCCCTTCTTCTGCAGCCTCTTTCAGTACCTTCATCGAAGCCCTTAATACTCAGAATAACCATGTAGGCCGTGCTTCCTCACTGCAAACGCCTTTCACGTTCATCACAACAACGCTCGCAACAGTGTGAGAGATCTCGCCATGTTTGGTTGGTTTGCTGGTAAGCATATCTTTCTTCATATTTCCATGTATTTGAAATCAGAATAGGCTTTACACTCCGTGGCAACTGACAACGGCTATTGGCCAGATGGCACTTGTGGTGCATTTGTCATGGCCTGTATGTCATGCGCCCTCGGACACGTTTTTCCTGGTGATGCGAATAAAACACTTTTCTTAACAGCTAGTGCTCAACAGACTGTTTAAAGAAGGAATATTCGTCCTGGTGGTTAAAACCTTTCAGTGAACACCTTGCGATGTTTTCCAGCAATGGCACTTTCGGAATGAACGGGGCATGAAGACAGCAGCAGGGATGATAGTGGGGTGCTTCTGGGAAATGGTGCATCCCCGATGTGTCTGCGGCACAAAGGTTGGTGTACAGGTAACAAGGATGTGGGCTACTCTGGGTCAAAGAGTGACCCCGAAAGATTCTCAGACTTTCTTGGTTCATGACCTCAATCTCAGTACTTTTCCTTCTTCCTTCTTCTTTTTCGGAGGTTTTTGCCTTAGGGCGTATGCATGCATTCTCTAGAGAGACAGAGAGAGACAGACACAGTGAGAGGGGAAATGAGAAATCACCCCTTAGGAGGGCATGGCCATGTTGCAATCCCTTCTTCTCCATTCTCCTCCAGGGATCATTGGCACATGCCCAGTGTGAGTTTGAAGTCACCGGGTCTGGGACTTGAACCGCAGTCAACCATGTGGGAATTTAGTGACATAATCACTATGCTATCTGCTGGCCCCAGTCTCAGTACTTTTCTAGGATCTTACATTTTCACAGTATCTGGGGCCAGATATCTAACAGTTGCTCTTATTAAGTAAATAGGCTCAACAATCTAGCAGCTATTTGAAAACATCCTTTCATTTTAGTTTTCAGTAATTATAATTACCTTCTAGTGGGATAGATATGCTTTTTGAGCACCATACAACTTCCCAAGTGTTGGACTCAACATGGATACTACCAACCTGATTTCCTGTTCTATATGATTTTTGTAATATTTGCTTTTTTAAAAAAACACAATTGATAATAACCCAGCTTCACCAAATACGATGTCATCAAAAGAAAATGTTGAAATGATGAATAACTTAGAACTAGTCAGTACCATGTCTAATAGATATCAAGTATCATGTTGCTTAAAAATATAAAGTACCCCAAGGCACCCCAGTGAGCTCACTGTGGCTCCTTGCAGTGCCATAGTGCATGGTCTGAGAACAGTGGCCTCAGCCAATCCATTTTGCTCATGGTTTACTTTTATGAATGCCCCAAATAAGATAAATATAAATATATATATA
>NW_006159626.1:304471-306774 GCF_000334495.1 Tupaia belangeri chinensis
TATATATATATATAAAATAGAAAGCAATATTTAAATAAGCATAAAAGAGCAATCCACTAGGCACAAAATAAGAAGATGCAAAATAGGGCCAGCTGGTGTCGGGTGGTGAAGGCAGCTGGATCCCACACGGGCAACAGTGTGGTGCAAGTCCTGGACCCAATGGCTTGAAAAACATGTCAAATGCATGTGCGTGTGTGCTCAAACTCCTCAGAGGAGAATAGAAGAAAAGAAACTGCAGTGTAGTCATTCTCCTCAGGGGTAATTTCTCACTTTCTCACTCTGTCTCCAGCAAGCACATGAGCCCTGTAGCAAAATTTAAAAAATAATATCACAAAATCCAAAGTAATAAATTATTTTGTCACAGTTTTATTGACAGAATTTTTTTTTTCTTTTAGAGAGTTACACAAGTGCTTTTTATAACTGATAGCATCATGGACTCTGTTTTATAGAATCTAATAAGCTAATAAAGCATTAGATTTTGATTTGAGCTCTCCAACTTTAGGCACTCATCCTGTATTCTGTTGCCAGATGGGTGCCTTAACTCATAATTTTTGTTATGTCACTTCCCCTTATCAAAATATTTAATAATTTACCAATGCCTGTGAGAAAGAAAATCTAGATTTCCCAGTGTGAGAAGTAATGCTATCTGCATTTGTAATCTAAGAAGCCTACATATCATTTCTGGTCAAAGCAACCTACCTTTCAGATCCAGAAGATACACAACCTATATCCTCCACTAATCTGTAAGTCACTTCTCCACTCAAGGTCTCAGTTTTCTCTTTTATAAAATGGGATTGGATTAATAAGTGGATTGGATCAGTAGTTTAGCGCTCTTTTGGGAAAAAAGTTGGAGACTGACCTAGGGTTACCAGTGTTTAGCCTATGATCTGACACTTACATGGTTTGTCTTTTTGTTATTATTGTTGTTTTTGGGGGCACATGTGCTCAATAAGAGAGGGAGACACAGAGAAGGACAGAAGAAGAGAGAGAAAGCACCCCCCATGGGGTAAGGTCCCTTCTCCTTCATTCCTCCTTTCAGGATTTTGGTAATGCACACACATGCACCTGCCATGTTTTTTAAGCCACTGGAGCTGGAATTCAAACTACATGTTCGTCTATGTAGGATCCAGCTCCCTTAACCACTAGGCCATGGCACCAGCCCCACAGTTAATAGTATTGTGTTACAAATAAATTTAATAATAATGCAACATTGGGAGCAGCAGGTGGTGTGGTGGTTAAGGGCATTGGACTCCCACATGGCCAACTGCTGTTTGAGTCCCAGACCTGATGGCTTGCTTCCTCACTTCCCCCTCCTCTCTCTCTCTTTCTCTCTCTCATTCTGTTCCTCTCTGGGCAAATTAAAATAAAGTTAAATAAAATAATTCTTTAAAAAATAATAATAATGCAACAAAATAACAAAAAACTCAATAAAGTTAACTGAACGAAGTATCTCTCCATGGTCTGGATTGTTTTAATTTACCTCCTGATTTCTCTGTTGACTGTTGAGCACTGCTTCTTAGACCAGCACTTGGGACCAGGGGACTAGACTCTTACCACTCACGTTTAGCTTTAGCTCAAAGGCATCACATCAGAAGCTTGTCAGAAAGGCTAAAACTCAGTTTTTGCCCTGGGCCAGCTAACTGAGAGTATGCACTGTAACGTGATCCCTGAATGATGTGAGAGAAGTCTAGGCTAGCAGCGAGAGCATACTTTATATGCTCCTCTGTACAAGCTCGACACAGCTGCCAACTGTGACTTGCAGTATGACTCCCATCTAACTGGCCTGGTGTAGCCTAGTGCTTGGCCACCTCCTCCTATTTATCCTACAACGATTAGCTCAGGATCCCTCTTTGCTTCTCCATCCTCTCTGTGACTTTAGGGAAATTCATCTTTCAACCAAAGTCAGTTTTCTCAACCATAAGGTAGGGATTATAATACCTATTTCAGAAGGTTGTGGAAAAGATTAAATTAGCAAATAAATGCAAACTTTTTTTAAGAGAGATTTTTGCTATAGGGCATGTGTGCTCACCATAGAGACAGAGACAGAAAGCAAGAAATCACTGCCCAGGGGGGATGGCCATGCTTCAGTCCCTTCTCTAATCACCTGGGATTTGGGGCACACAGGCACATGCGCCCGACCTGAGTTCGAAGCCTCCAGTTCCGGGACTCAAACCATAGTCGACTACATGGGAGTTCAGCAATGTAACCATTATGCCCTCTGCTGGTCCCAAACGTGCAAACTTTGTACCAGAGTGCTTGGTGTGGCAGGTCCTCTCTAAGTGGACGCTGTTTTTTCCACTCCT
>NW_006159626.1:306793-317316 GCF_000334495.1 Tupaia belangeri chinensis
CTGTAATGGTAATACAGCAGTGTCCCAAACAGAATTCCCTGTGTGGAACTTCCTCTCCAGGACCTGCCGTTAAATAGACGCTAGTTGGGTAGTGCAGTCACATCTTGATTTGCCATGTCATCCCTTGTAGGTCTCGTGCATCCTGCAGCTTGTTGGAAAGCTGGTTGGGAGAGGTCTGTATGCCTTGCTTTTGATGTTTCCCACATTGTCTTTTGTATTAAGGTGTTGATATGTGCGTATTTCCTCACTTACCAAACTGTGAGTGCACTGCTTCTCTGTGTAATCGCCTGGCTCTTGACATAGAGTGGCTCTGCTCAGTGAATAAACTCCTGTCGGACTTCTCTTTATCTTCCCAGTACGAGGCTACTGTGATGAAGGCAGCCCACACAGACATTTTGGATGAAGGTGCTCCAGCCTCCAACTGGATGCTATTCTGTCTGAATAGCTCCGTGTCCCCAGTGTTTAGTGAGAATATCTTTATAGCTTTACTGTCTTTAAATTGTCTTGTCGCAGATGCTGATGGCTTTAGGGAAAACTTCTAGCTAGTAAAGGCAATGCCAAACCAGACTGGTGTGAGGGCTCTGTCTAAGAAGACCATACAGTTCCTCTCCGACTTTCCAGAGTGGTCCTTCCTGTGGTATCAGATACTATCACAAAAAAGAACGTTGGAAAGTTCTGTGTAAATGTGAAAATCATCTCCGAAGCAATTTCAGGAAAATAATGAGCTGCCATATGGTTCCTTCTGACCTTGTCTGCTCCACGATGACATCAATCCTCGTTCTTTTTCCATTAATCACCAGATTTGGTTTGGCAAATCTAAGGTAACTACCACCTGCTTTGGGAAGGTCAAAGCTACGCGTGCTTACGTGAATCAATTTCCTGAGGCGGGGTGGTCAACAGGAGGAGCGAGAGCTTGGAAGCCACAACTGTCTGGTTCACTGAGCAGCTTACAATCACGTCCAGTGGGGGCCACCTCCTTCCTGCCTCACCGGTTAGCTGGTACGCCTCTCTTCTTATACGCTCCGGTAAAGCTGCCTCTCGCAGTGGGAACATCCATGCCTTCTCCATCCTCAACCCACCACCTACAGTTAAGTCACTTAGGGAGATGATTCATTCAGACATTCGACTAAACAGAGCCCTTTAGCCATTTATCGCCACGTAGCACGTTAGGCTAACTACAGAGCAGGAAACGCAATAACTTATGAAAAAGGCATTCGTTTTACTTTTACATTTCAGTAAGGTCGAAGGGTCAGGAGAGGCCATGACAGAACCTCTCGCAGAAGAAAATTCCCCTGCCGCCCACAGCCAGTCGTCTCCCTGCTGCATAAATCATTGCATTCTGTGGAGCATCCGCTCAGCTGTAATCAGTGCGGCAGAGAAGGGCTTCCGACTACCGCAGTCGTATTTATTTGGGGTCAGCCTGACAGCTGAATGGCCCTTTTAAAATAGCAAGACTCGTGAGAACTGTTCCTACACACACCCTTGGTGCTGGCTGGTCCCTTGTGGGAATGTGGGACCCACAGGGCCAGGCATGCTCTCTGCCTGCAGCACGCTCAGGCCTCCTGCTCCCCTCCAAGGTCGCCTATGGGACTGTCCTTTCCTCCCTCTTTGCTCCTTTGGGCAGAAACCACAAGACTGAATTCAGAGAGGGTGCAGACTCTTGAATGCAATTTGTAGCAAATGATCAATGTAGAGTGTCCGCTAGAGCTGATTTGTCTACAGCAGTGTTCCTGAACCCTCTGCGAAGTCAGGCAGGCCGGAGGCTGGCCTCAAAACCCAGGGAAGGGCACGGCATTTGGCTTTGGCCACTTTGTCTGCCTTCTGCCTCTCTCACAGATGGCCAGCCCCGTTTCCTTCTCATTGCCCGAGTTCTTGGCTCTGTGCTCGCACACACACACACACACACACATACACACGCTTCTCCCAGTGCTCAAACACTGTTTCCCACACCCAGCACCCCTACTCGTCCCAATCCAAGTGCCCCTAAGGACAGCACAACCCCCACACCTCACCCGGGCTCTGACTCGGTGGTAGCTGACGCTAAAATGGCATTCTGCTTTATTCCTGAAGGGTGGGAGGGGAATAGCAACCCAGGGGTCTGGACAGGCCTGCCACTGCCCTCTGCTTCTGCACACCCAGCACCCACTGAGGTCCTCACCCTGATGACAGCCTCACTGCGCCCTGGATTAAGGTGAAAGAGACTACCGTGTTCTCTCTCTCCCAGGGAAAAAATAAGTAGTAAACTTAGACGAGAACCAGCTGGTTACACAAATAATCTGTGCAGTCCTCTTTTCTCATCTCTGTGACTTACGTCTGGGCAAAATCCCTGGCCCCCTTTTGCTTTTCAGGCAGTCCGGTCCCTGTACACCACCACCGGGCGTGAACCAGGAAAGCACGGAAGCCTTGCCCAGAGGCACTCGCCCTCCCTCTGCCCCCAGGAGGCTCTGGCGCTTCCCATTGTGTTCTGTCGGGCCTGGGTCTTCTGGATTCTCCTCCAACTTCCCTCGCTGCCGCTGGCTGATGGAACTCTCTGCTGGAGTGCTGCTTACCGCCCAGGTCAGCACTTCTCCGGACTCCCCGTTGTTCCAGTTTCCCGGAGCTGACAACAACTGTCACCTTTGATGCCTCTTTTTCTCTTCCACAGACTTTAGCCAATAACCAACTTGACAGGACTTTCAAGTATCCCTTCAACTCTTTTTTTTAATTTTTTGCTGTAGGGCACGTGCGCTCGCCAGACAGACAGAGAGAGACATAGAGACAGAAAGCGAGAAATCACTCCCCAGGGGGGATGGTCACGCCGCAATCCCTTCTCCTCCATTCTCCTCTCGGGATCTTGGGCACGCACGCACACGTGCCTGGCGTGAGTTTTAAGCCACCAGGTCCGGGACACAAACTGCGGTGGACCTCATGGGAGTCCAGTGACATAGCCATTATGCTAACTGCTGGTTCCCTCCCTTCAACTCTTCACCTTTCAGACACAAGAGGCACACAGTAGTTTGGACCCACATTTGTTTTCCAAACATTGCTGGATCCTCTGATCTCTCGTTTCACTTTGAGTCACTCCCGACTCTGTTCTCCATCTTGGGACCAGATCTTTCTGGAACTGTTTTAATCATGCTGCTTTTCAGCATAATAATGCTCGATGGCCCTCCAAGAAAATCGGGTACATTTTCTTTAGATTGGTTTCAGAACCCCAAAATGTGACAACGGGAAGGGACACCTGTTTTTCCTACACAGCAGCCAGTTTCTTTCTTTCTTTTTGTAGATTTTTACGATTCTTTTCAGGTACCTATTCTCCCATCCCAAATCCACACGGTTTGGTGGGCATTGACCTTCTTCTTGGCTCTAGGAGTGGATATACAACACATCACCCTAGACAGAGTAATTGGCTCAGGGATTAGACTAGCGAGGGACCAGCAGGTAGCATGGTAGTTAAGGTGTTGGATTCCCACACGGCCAACAGCATTTCAAGTCCTGGAATCAGTGACCTGGAAACTACGCCAGGCGCGTGTGCTTGCGTACCCAAAATCCCTAGAGGAAAGTGGGGGAGAATGGATTGCTGTGTGGCCATCCCTGGGAGTGGGGGGTGATTTCTCAATTTTGCTCCCTGTCTCTTTCTGGTGAGCCCATGTGCCCTAAGGCAAAAAAACTTAAAAACAAAAATATTAGACCAGTAAGTCTCTATTCTGAGACTTTGGCTGGAAGTTGAGAAAGAGCAGTTCATTTTCTGTTGAGATTGCTAAGAGTGACGATGATAAAAGACTGGATATGCCAGGAGTTACCAGATTTTACACGATGATGAAGCAACAAGAAAAGTGCTAACAAAGCAACTGGAGGCCCCTGAACCCAGCCCCCGGTGGACTCAGAGCACTCTCTTGTCCTGCCGTGGAGGGGACCAGTACGCTTTCTGAGCTTGGTCCAGTGTTAGTCATGCTGCAGACACCTACCTTCAGCCTAAAGAATCCTGACCCATATATAACTTTCTCCTATATTTTTCTTTGTCTCTCCTGACCACGCTACAATTTGCTGAACGTGCTAGTCTCAAAACATAGTAGTTTTATATTGTGGACAGAAGTCTGACTGCTTTTTCGTATTTTTCCAAAGTCCTTTCCAAAGGGCCTAGGGGGAGTCACGCCCACAACCTACTCCTGCTTCCATTTGTCCCGCCTTTTTGGGCCAGACCAATGGAAATCTCTTCACTAATTTTGTCTGTCACTCTCAAAATCAAATAAAAGGAACCCCTGTACCTGATTGCCCTGAGAAAGGCATGTATGCCTCCTCTCTGGTCCTAGGTCACTCATATTCTGCTTGGAAATAAACCGCATGAATGATTAATTATTAATTTTTTAGAGTTGGTTATTTTCCATTGACAATATATCTGTGCTTTTTAAAAGAATTATTTAGTTTTATTTAGTATTATTTTTAATTGGCTATAGGACTTGTGCACTTACCAGAAAGAGAGAGAGAGAGAGAAAGCAAACCACTAGATCCGAAACTCGAACCCGGCTCAGCTATGTTGGAGTCCAGCACCTTAACCACCAGTTTTTCTCCTGCTGTTTTTTCTATCTGAACAGGTGTGCAGCCTTCTCTAACAGCCCAGGCTTTCAAGGTCTATTTCAGATGTAAATCTCCCATATGGTGTCTTTTCTGCCCTTTGGCCACAGGGGATCTCCCCCCTCCCCCTTGAATTCACCTATTCCCTGCTGGGTCGTCTTTGCATTAAATAGGTAACATCTTTCTCCAGTGCCCCGTACTAGACACTCCATAAACTGGTGTAAATTGAATCAAAGAAGAAAGGAAAATGAACCTAATGCTTGTTGGATTGAGTTGACTTTAAGTCCTGAGGAAAGTAACAGAAAATAGTGCATTATCCATTCTACACCATACCTAGCTGTTGATTCCTCCAGCAGACAGGTAGGTATTTTCACCTCCACTTCCTTAATCACACATGCCATGGTAAACTATAATTTTTCAGCATAAAAGCACTTTCCTTTGAACTTGTGAGAAATTGCCATCCTTCTGGTTTCAGGAAGACATTTTATTTACTTCAATATAGGCGGTTTTCTGTTGCATGGAAACTCGGTTGTCATTTTGGTGTTTGTTTCCAAAGTCAATATTGTAGATTTGTTTTCCTAATCATTTCAGCTTCTCTGAGATTACTGCATCAGATTCTTCTTCAGGACATTGTAAATTCTCTGAGCCTTGTTGAAGTTTGGACATGACACTATTTGAAAGGAATGTCCAGTGCAGTCAGTGTGTGTGTAACACCTGTCAGTGTGTGTCAGGGTGATTTGCAGCTCCTTCATGCAGAGGAGAGTCCTGGAGTCTGGCGGAGGGCGCTTTCTATACGTGCCAGCCTGAATGCTTAGACATGAAAAACCTGACAGATACCGTGAGTCTTTGTCTACGTGACGCCAAAGACTCACTTCTTGCCCTTTGAGTTAAAACAGTTGCTTCAGTATCACATAAACTCAACTTACAGAATCAGGCGTTCAATTCAAAAAGAATCCTAGAACTCAGGTCCAGACCTTTTCTCGTCTCATCGCCACAGGCTACCTAGGCTTGAAAAGCTGCTTCATAGATCAATAGGAAAAAATAAAAAATCTGGGAGGATATGTTTGCTTTGGTAAGTAGCTTAGAAAAGAAATGCTAGATATGTTACCGAACTCAAATCAGGTTCATTCGCCCAAGCTCTATGAAACCAAGCCACAGGCACATGGTGTAATGAAGGAAGTCCAGCTTTATTGCAAAGCGCAAAGCAAGGAGAGCGGGCAGCTCACGCTGAAAAGACCCGTCTCCCCGAGATAGTCCCCACATGCGTTTTTAAGGGCAAAATTAGGGGCAGAGGTCCCAGGCGCATGATCAGTTCAGTGATTGGTTCAAGAGGGCATGATCATCTCGTGGGCATTCTTGATTGGTGAGGCCTTAGATAATCAAATTTCTCTTCAGGTGTCTGAAGCCATTCAGCCTGGAGTCTCTGAGCTCACAACCAGCAGTTTCCAGCCTATAAAACATCTTACATATTGAAATGAAAACCTTCTTTTCTTTAAGTGAGAGTTTTAGAGGTCAAATGGCCCTCACTCATGGTCCATGTTGGTCATTATCATAACCAAAGTCTGAAGACTTACTCCTTACTCTGGGCCATTACAATGCAAATGGACTTTATATTTCAGGAACCCTAGAAAATATATTAGGGGGTTCTTGCTCGGTTTCAGATACTTTATATTTTTTCCCCCATTTTCAGTTTATTGAGAAATGCTTTTTTCTTACTAGTACTGAAACGCGGTGGAAATTGTAGTGTTGTTTTGTTTCCAAGAGAAAGCCTCACTGTGTCACAATCCCCCTGCCTCAGCCTCCCAAGGAGGTGGGCACAATGGCCTTCAGGATGGGTGGGCACAATGGCTTTCAGGATGGGCTGGGAATTAAACACAAACTTCTATTTGGCCTGGACCTGTGGAACTGTAGTCTTGCCAGGGAGGGCACAGTGTCTGGGCCTGGGTTTGGCTGTTTATGTGCGTTTCTGAATTAAAATGCTTGCATTTTCGGCCTCTCTATTGCCTGCTCTTGCCTTCCTGTCAGAAACAACCATTTTCCTATACAGGGATGTATCATCCTCTTACTTTACTTATTCATTATGTGAATGATACTTAAACAAAATTCTTTAGTTAAAATTGTTTTTGACCTTTATTAAAATGTTGTATGTTTTATTTAGTCTTCTGGAACTTATTTTCTCACTCAACAGTATGTTACTAAGATTTGTAGTGCTGTGGCCCGTCATTATGGTCTTCCTAAGTCTTGGTTGCCTGCTCTACACCAGGCTCCACTCTGAGAGCTTTACGTTCTTTAGTTCAGATATTCATACAGCAGCCCATGAGTCAAGGTACTGCCATCCTCCCTGTTTTACAGATGAGGAGACTAAGGCATGTGAACAGGCTAAGTGAAGCAAGCAGTACGGGTCGGAGCTTGGATTTGAAGCTGCCTATTTCGTTTCTGAGTCCTGTCCGATTTCTTTGCTACTCTGCTCTTCTGCTGTGCTGTTCTGTTTCCTAAGACACAGAAGAAGGTATTCAAATTCGGGTCCGACTGTGCATAGCATATGTTCTCCCCACGGTCACACACTGCAGAGTTGAGAACCTTGACTTTGATCCGTAGGACCATAAGAAGTTGTTTCTCAGCTGAGTTAGGAAAGTGTGCACAGTCCAAACAGGAGAAAGTGACAGAGGCCGGAGGTGGCGGATTTGAGCAGGGAATTGCAGACCTGTAGGTAAGAGCAGGTGAGGGCTGATACGCCCGTGAAGAGGTCAGAGTGAGCTGAGGAAACGTGGGCTTCCACTCGGCACCAAATTATTGTCCGTTTGTGAAATGCCTGGTTTCAGGCGTTCCAAAAGAAGTAGAATGAGACAAGCATGAGCTTTAGGGATATGAAAGCGCTTCATGTACGTAGTCAACGTCCTTTTTTCTTTTTCTTTTCTTTTTTTCCTTTCTTCTTTTCACTTTCTTTTTTCTTTCTTTCTTTCTCTTCCTTTCTCTCTCTCCTCTCTCTCTCTCTCTCTCTCTCTCTCTCTCTCTCTCTCCTTTCTTTCTTTCTTTTTTCTCTTTCCTTTCTTTCTTTTTCTAAAATTCACCAGGGGGTGCATGCTCTCATCAGAGAGAAAGAGACAGAAAAAGGGAAGGAGCACCCTGTCATGGAGAATGATCACATCAGGATGTATTTTTCTCTATCTCATCCTCCTTTTGAGATTTTGGAGACATGCAGGTGAACTTGGCTTGTTTTCCAAGCTGCTAGTCTGGGATTTGAACCATGCCATAGGCTCTGTGGGTTCCAATTCCTTAACCCCCAGGCCATAGGCTGACCCCCAACAGTAAATACACTTAAAGAGGAAGTTATATGAAATAAACATAAATTTCTCCTTCTCCAATTGTAAGAAGTTATTTTTTTTTAAATGCAACTGATCATTCTAATCATAATTCTAAATAATTGTTTTCTTGGGACCAGCAGGTAGCGTAATGGCTATGTCACTGGACTCCCCCGTAGTCGACCACGGTTCGAGTCCCGGACCCGGTGGCTTAAACTCACGCCGGGCGTGTGTGCATGCGTGCCCAAGATCCCGAGAGGAGAATGGAGGAGAAGGGATTACAACGTGACCATCCCCCCTGGGGGGTGATTTCTTGCTTTCTGTCTCTCTGTCTCTCTCTGTCTTGTCTGGTGAGTGCATGCGCCCTATAGCAAAACCTTCTCCAAAAAAAAAAAAAAATGTTTTCTTGTTGCTTTAACTTATCAGTTTCTATTGATCCCTAAGAATATGAGATGAACAAGCACGCCTACACTATTCTACATTCCTGTGACCTCCTCTCCTCAGTTTGTTAGTTATATTGAGACATTGTTGACATTTACAATCTACTTCACAACTATTAAGTTATAGTTAAGTCTTCCATGATTTTATTGAGGGTTTTTTAAAAATTAGAAACCAAATACCAAAGTGACAATGCGATCATGTAAATGTTATCCCTGTTAAGCTGCCCATGTGACTAGATCCGCAGAAATAGAAATGCAAGGGGACCGGCACGTGGCATAATGGCACCACGCTGGACTCTCATAGAGCACTGGACTCTCTCTCGAAACTCACACCAGGCGCGTGTGCGTGTGTGCCCAAAATCCTGAGAGGAGAAGGGATTGTTCGTGGCCACCACCCCCCCACCCCGGAGGTGATTCTCATTTTCTGTCTGTCTCTGTCTCTCCGGTGAGCGCATGTGCCCTATAGCAAAAATCTCTAAAAAAGAAAAAAAAAAAAAGGTAATGTATGTCATTTAATTTAATTTAATTTAATTATGTTCTTAAGATTGTGCCATTCAAAGGATAGTGGGATCATTTAAAAGATAAGCGGGTCCTCTTACCCTCTGCCAATTATTTAAAATCACACTATTTCTAAGTTTGCCTCACATTCGTACTGTGATTTTCTGACCAACTTTCTGTTATTCCCGGGGTTTCTAATTGCCTTCTATTATTTAGTTCACTGAAGAACTAGGACTTTTTCCGTCATGGTATTAAGCTTTCTGACTTCTTTTTTTTGAGGGGGGCAGGAGAGGTTTTTGCTCTAGGGCGTGCACGCTCACCAGGCAGACAGAGAGAGACAGATGCTAATCAAACTCTACTAACTGGAGAAAGTTATTATTCTTCTTATTTAGAGCTTTTCTGGTGCCTTCTCGTCTCCAACTCTGATTTTGTGTGACCGCTTTCTAGATTGATGCCTGGTAACGATTCTCATATTACTTTTCATATTGCCCTGGGTTAGTGTGCTCTATTGGGTTCTATGTTGTCCGGTAGAAAAGGATTTCTTTTTTGTCCAAAGGATTCCATGTTGTCCAAACAAAAGGATTATTTCCTTTCTTTCCCTGTAGTATATCCTCAAATATTTGATGAAAGTCTATGGAAGTAACATTTCCTAAGCTCTACAATGCCCAGACACATTAAAAACTTACTTTCTTTATAGCTTCTTCTTTTAACAAATATTTTGTATATTTTCTAGGTTAAAATAATTTCCCTTCAGAACTTTAAAGGTGTACTCCATTGTCTTTTTTTTTTTCATTTTAATTTATTTTTACATTTTTCCACAAACATTAACTTTACATATCAGAAAACTTTAACTCATGCTCCATAGATCTTAGAAGTTAATAAACAACTTTCAAAATTTTGAAATATTTCTTATAATTTTGTTTGTGACTCTATCACAACAGAAACAGTATGGTTTTAAATATTTTTTGAGAAAAATACATGTCAACTACTCAAATTGTTGAAAAGCAAATGCCCAGCACACTAGTCACACATACACCTTCTCAATTCAGCCCTGCCCAAGTGTATTCTGTGATATACCATCTGCTAGCAAAAATTAGTCTCTTTTTCTTCCTTCAAAGTCTTTCTCAAGATAATCCTCTGGTGTGGTTGCTCTTTTGCAATCTCTACTGATTACAATGCTGGGCTGCAGAAGTCCAGGTTATTTTATGTTATAAATTCTTTCATATATCATCTCTAATCCTCTCTGCCAGGCAGAAATATTTATGGTGCCAAGCCATCTTTCTAAGAGCTTCTGTTAGCTTGAGATCCACCTTAGATCCATAGTTTTCTAATTAGTCTTCAGATATGACATTCCAGTCAAAGCCCTGTCCGATAATGAGTATTTCTGATTTCTGATTCAATGCAACAAGCATTACTGAACTTATGCAAATAATCCTTCTCCCACAAAATAAGACTATTCCCAAATTTTTTTTTTTTTTTTTTTTGGAGAGAGTTTTCACTGTAGGGCGCGTGCGCTCGCCCGACAGACAGAGGAGACAGAAAGCGAGAAATCACCCCCCAGGGGGGATGGTCACGCCACAATCCCTTCTCCCCCATTCTCCCCTCGGGATCCTGGGCACGCACGCACACGCTCCCGGCGTGAGTTTTAAGCCACCGGGTCCGGGACACGAACCGCGGTCGACTACGTGGGAGTCCAGCGACACAGCCATTACACCAACTGCTGGTTCCC
>NW_006159626.1:317928-333344 GCF_000334495.1 Tupaia belangeri chinensis
TCTTTAGATTTGGAAAGTTTTCTTCCAAGATTTCATGGAATAGATTATCAATGTCCATATTAGTTTCTTCGCCTTCTGGGATACCAATTATCCGAATGTTTGGGCACTTAATGCTGTCTAGTATTTCCCATATAGTATTCTCATTTTGGGGGGTTATTTTCTCAGTTTTTTTGGTTGTTTTTTCTAGGTCAGGGGTTTTACCTTCAGCATACGAGATTTGATTTTCTGCATGGACTAATCTGCTTTTAATACTTTCAAGGGACGTTTTGATTTCCTGAAGGGTAGCCTTCATCTCTAATAGCTCCATTTGATTCTTTTTCATGGCATGTATTTCCTCTTTCAGATCATGAAAGAACTTCAACACTTCCTGGAACTCATTGTCTCTTTTCTCCTGCATCTTCTGGAGTTCATTATCTCTCAGCTCTTGCATCTTTTTAGTTTTGTCAATATGAATATTCTGAAGTCTTTATCAGACATTTCTAAGAATTCTACTGTACTGTTTGTAGATGATGAGGTATTGTTCTTTTCCCTTATGGGAGACACATTTTCTTGGTTTCTCATGTTTCTTGTACCTCTGCAGTTGTTTCTGATCATTCTGTGACAAAATCTATCCTCCACAGTGCTTGTCTGAATATTTTGGGAGTCTAGGAGGTGGGTTTAGAGCATGGCTTCCCTGAACACACCAGGACACCTCAGCTTTAAAATGGTTTTTCTCCATTGTCTTTTAATAACAACCATTAATGTTCAGAAGTCTGATGCCAATATGACTTTGTGAATGACCATCTTTTCTTTCTAAATGTTTAGAATATTCTCTTCTCTTTACCCTGATGTTTTAAAGAATCATTAAGATATGACAAAATGGAAATTTTTCTTTATTAACATACCTATCTCAGTCTGACCCTATGGCCCACTGATGGGGAGTCAGATCCCAGATCCTACTGGCCATGGTTTCAATCCAGGCCCGAGTAGCTTGGTAAACATGCTGAGTGCACGTGTATGGGTGCCCCAAATACCAACAGGATGGAGAAATGGAGAGGAAGGGATTATGGCATAATCATGCCCCATTGGGGATGCTTTCTACTTTCCCCTCTCTTTCTCTAACTATTTCTGGCAAGCATAGACACCATTTGACAATGAAATAAAAACATAGTCGTGTCGATTGCTGTGAGATTGAGAGTCCATGGAATGTGGTAGGAGACGATGCCAACAATGTGTTTGAGTGGCTATGGCCTTCCTGCCCTGCAATGAATGAGCCTTGTAATTTGAAGACTTGTGTCTTTCGTTAAGGAAATGTTCTTTTCCAATTTTCTCCATAATTTCCTGCATGCCATGTTTTTCCTTAGTATGCATGCCTACTAGATTTTAGAGTGCTTAGCTGGATTCTCTGCATTTCCTAACTTTTAAACATTTTAATGTTTTCCTTTCTTTTATGTCTTTGCTCTATTTTTAAGAGATTTCCTTTATTTTAATCCATGTTATTTTATCATGTATTTAATCTTGGCAATAATGCTTTGAATTTTTCCTTTTACTACTCCCTTTTATAGCTGTTATTCCTGTCTTATTGATATAATACCTCATTGGCTTGATAGTAATCAGAATTCTTAATAAATTCCTTCTGCCTCTATCCCTTCCTCCCCATCTCTTCCCCAAGTCATTCATTTCCTCAGCTGTTTATTCCTTTTGGTCATTTTTCATCCTATTTGTTTCTCTCACATGACCACATAGTCCTGATGGTCTATGCAGCGTCATGAATTAAGGACAAGGCTAACTAATGAAAATCACTATAGAGGTTTCTCTGCCTCTGTGTAGGGCTTCCCCTCAATCCCGATACTGCACTGTGGTTTCCATGTATGTGGGGACAGATGTAGGTGGGACTCCCCCAGCCACAGTCATCTGAGTGTCACAGTTTCAGGACTTTACTCTGGCACCATCTCTTCTTTTTCTTCTTTCTCTTTTTCTTTTTCCTTCTTTCTTCTTCTTCCTCATCCTCCTCTTTCTTTTTTTGAGCACACTTGCCGTCTGGCAAATTAAAAGAAAAAAAAAAAAGAAGGAGAAAGAGGAGAATGTGTGTGTGTGTGTGAGAGAGAGAGAGAGAGAGAGGAAGGAAGCACACCCTCTGGGGCATGGTCACACTGCAATCCCTTCTCATATATCTTTCCTTCTTTTGGGGATTTTAGCATGCATGCACATATGCCTAGCATGTTTTTCTAGCTGCATCCTGGATTCAGACTGTGTAGTTAGTCATGTAGGGTCCAGCTCATGTAACCACCATGCCAAGGGCTGGCCTGGCACCATCCTTTCATTAGAGAGCAGGTGTATGGTTTGTTCCAGGGACAAAACCAATGACAATCACTTCCGGTGGAAGTAAGGAGCAGAACTGAGAGACTTGGTTCTGAAGAACTGAAGCAACTCCTTCAGCTTCCATCTTGATTTCTGCTCTTATTCTTGCTGGTTTTTTTTTTTTTTTTTTTTTTTTTTTTTTAAGTTTTATTTCTTCTTCCTATCATGACTGAGAAAGACAAACACACAGAAAGAGGTATTCCCTTCCATCAAGGTCCTGACACTGCAATCCACCCTTCGCCTCAGTCAGATCTTGGGCACACCTGCGTCCAGTATGCTTAGGGAGGTCTCTGGACTTGAACCTTCCCATGCGAGTCTCTCTGGCAGCACATTGTATTTCCGCTGTGCCATGATTCGATCCCTTTGTCACACCCCTGACTTACTTGGGAGCCTCTCCACACTGGCCTTGACCCTTCCTCCAGTCCTCTCGTGCACATTCATAGCTGTAGTTCTTTCAACGTTAGCATACCCATCAGTATAATCTACAGCTCTGACTTCTAAAACTCTGTCAGAAATGTCTGGTCTGCTGATGGCTGCCGTTTCCTGCTCTCAATATTATTATGGATTTATCCCTCTTCTGATATCTTGACTGTCATTTCTGAGAAATGTGGAGGAGGAGAAATAAATACAGACCTTCAGTCAACTTCCGAACCCAAGCCTGGCTTCTGTATTTTGACGAGCTTGAGTTCACTTTAACTCGCTTGCACCCTTGAAAGCTGTATATTTTCACAAAATACCGGGTTGTTGGGACAGTCACGATGTGTTTTTCTGTGCAAAAATGCCTCGTGACTTTTCCTATGACCCAATGTACCTTCATACTGTTCTGGCATTGCAGCAGCATCACACCGAGCTGGACTTGTTACAAGAAATTTTGAGAGAGACCAGCTTCCATCCCTCTAGCCACTAGGTTAGTGTGCTAACTGTGGTCTCACTGCTGGGGAAGGACTTAGCCTCCGGAGACTTTGCTAAGTCACTGACCATCAGTGGATTTTCCCTGATGTGCTTTGGGCCTAGGAAAGAAATCAAGACTAGTTCTAGAGAACTAAATAATCCTTTCAGAATAGTTGAAGCTGGACAAAAAAAATCAAAATGCTTGGCTCCAATGGGCCTGCAAGTGACATTTGGTGTCTGGGTGACTACCTTATTGTTGCCCCCTTTTATTTAACTCAGTGAATGGCATCATAACACAACCATGTAACAAGAAGCAGCAAAATCCTAAAAGTAAAAAATTAGTAACGAAAGTAGAAATGAGTAGATGCGAGTATCCCTTCCCTTCATCTGTCACGGACATGCCTCTCTTCCTCGTTGGTGTGATGGTTATACTAAGTCATCACTCTCTCTGCTGGTTCCAGCTCTAAAGGGTGGCACACAATTGCAGGGCATTTAGTAGAGAGTAAATATTTAGTGTTTGGCTGTTGGCAGGGATTTAATCTGAGTGAAAGTAAGTGGCCCTTTTGAGATTTGAATACATAATGTAGCCTCGAATCCTTGGACTTAAGCAATTTATGCAGAGAGAAATCAAACAAGCCCCGGGAAAGTCCTGACGACATGCTTAGATATTGCCTTACAAGCCTTCTGGTGCGTGTTCAGTGTTACGGTGTGTGTTAGGGATGGGGTGAGGTAGGATCAGCTCTCTAACACAACAGAAGCTATGGGGCAGCCTCACAGTGCAGTGGTGTGTAGGGAGCTGGCGCCCATATGGCCAACCGCAGAGAATCCTGGCCCTGTTAGCCTGAAAAAACACCCCAGGTGCCTGTGAGTGCGTAGAATCATGCCAGGAGGTAGAAATGGAGCAAGAGGGGTCCAAGCGTGACCACGTCCCATTGGTGAGTACCTTCTGTCTCTCCTTTGTTCTCCCTCTCTGTGTCCTCTGGCAATTAAAAAAATAAGTGGAAAACCCATTTATTACCCTGTATTCGTTACGTAGACCATTAATAGATAGCATATATGTGAAACAAACATTAAGCAGAAAGTGTGTGCTTCTCAGCCTTCACTGTACATTGGAATCACTTGGAAAGCTTTCAAAAAAAGTCAGTGCTATGCCCCGTCTTCAAAGAACCTGGGGTACAGTGGACTTAGAATGCTGTAAAGTAATTGGTTTTCTGGCAGGAACCATGAGCCCCCGCGTTTGGTTCTCGATGTTGGGAGCACATTTAGAACCTGAGGGACATTTAAAGCCTGAGGTCTGAGCCCAGTAACATCAGGATCTCGGGATGGGACAAAGCCATTAGTATCCCTTGAAGCTTTCTAGGGTTCAGAGCCTTACCCGAGAGAAGCTTACAGGAGGGAAGGGAGAAAACATCTGGTGCAGGCAAGAAGACCCCACAGAGAGGGGTACAGGGGCTTGGGCATGAACGGGGCAGACTTTCAGGTTGGGTAGGCACAGACAAGGAGCTGTACGGAGTCGGGGGGAGCTCAGCTGGAACAGCAGCGGGAAAACAGGAGGAGGCTCTGGTTGAAGAAAAGTGCAGACACATTTGGAGAGACAAGGTGAGCTCTCAGAGAGATTTACAAGTCAGACTGCACACCTGTTAGAGTGGCAGAAGTTTAAAACAATGGCAGAACCAAATGCTGGCAAAGATGCAAAGCAGCAGGAGCCCCCATTCAGCACTGGTGGGGAGGGGAAACGGAGCAGCCCCTTTGGATGACAGTTGAGCAGCTTTCTGTAAAACTAAGCATGCTCTTACCATACGATCCAGCAATCATGCTTCTTGGGATTTACCCAAAGGAATTTAGAATTTATATCCATGCAAAAACCTGCACCTAAATGTTCATTATTAATAACTGCCAGATCTTGGAAGCAACCAAGATGTCCTTCAGTAGGCTAATGGATAAATAAATCATGGTACATCTATAAATGGAATATTATTCAGTGCTAAAAAGAAATGAGCTATCCTGTCATGAAAAGACATGAAGGAAACTTAAATACATATTTCTAAATGAAAGAAGCCAAGCTGAAAAGACTACATACTGTATGATTCCAATTACGTGACTTCATGGAAGAGGCAAAACTACAGGGGTGGCAAAAAGATCAATGTTGTGAGAACCAGCAGTTAGCATAATGGCTATGTCGCTGGACTCCCACGTAGTCGACCGCGGTTCACGTCCCAGACCCGGTGGCTTAAAACTCATGCCAGGGCACGTGTGCGTGCGTGCCCAAGACCCCGAGAGGAGAATGGAGGAGAGGGGATTGTGGCGTGACCATCCCCCCTGGGGGTTGATTTCTCGCTTTCTGTCTCTGTGTCTCTCTCTGTCTGTCTGGCGAGCGCACGTGCCCTATAGTGAAAATCTCTCCCCCCACCCAAAAAAAAGATCAATGTTGTCAGGGCTTGGTGGGGGAGGACGGATGAACAGGCTGAGCAGAGAGGACCTTAAAGCTACTGTGTACAGCACTTCATGGTGGACACATGACACGATGCGTTTGTGGAAACCCACGGAGCGTACGACACAAAGCCTTGGGTGATAATGACGTGCAAACGTATGTTCATATGTTGCAACAAACGTGCCGTGTCAGTGCACGGCGGTGGGGGAGCTGTGCGTGTGCGTGGGGAGGGTGTGCACTCTCTGTACTTTCTGTTCGAGTATGTTGCCATCCGAAAACTACTTTTAAAAATAGTCTGTTCAGCGAGCTGTATGTGTATAGCTGGATACTACTTTATAGTATGTTCACTCTACCCACTGGGGTTTATGCCTAAAGTCAGACTTGGGTTCATGTATAGGTATATGTCAGCTGTGCTAGCTATTGGATATATTTAGACTAATTAAGTTCATTGGCAGATAAAATGAATAGGGGGAGGGGGAGGCATGGAGGGCAACCGTGGATGCCAGGGACAATGTGGGAGGAGGATGGGACACGGCAGAGGGTGGGGGATGGGGAATCAGGGATGGCAAAACAAAAGGCAAGGTATGCAGGACATAAGAATTGGAAAATTATTTGCTGAGAACATGTAGATGTGCTTGATTGAGCCAATGCACAGTGTATTTTGGATGGAAAATTTATTTGTGTGTTGTGATGGTGTATAGTGAATTAATGTAGAGAATGAATAAAATTTAAATAAATAAATAAATAAATAATAGTCTGTTCAGAAAATGGAAAAAAGGAGCCAGACAGTGGCATGGTGGATAATGTGCTGGACTCCCACTTGGCCAACTCTGCGGTTCAAGTTTCAGACCTGGCAGCTTGAAAATCATACAGGGCATTTGTGTGTGTGTGCCCCAAATCCGAGGAGGAGAGCACAGGAGAAAGGATGGTGGTGTAGCTATCACCCCTGGGAATGGGTGTGAGTTCTTACTTTCCCTTCCCTGTATCTCTCCAGCAAGCACACAAGCCCAATAGCAAAACTTAAAAAAAAAAAGGCAATTAGGATGGGGAGTCGGAAGTTCACACTGCAGGCGGCAAGCTACTCCTTCAGTTTCTCACGTAGGCAATAATGCGGTAAGAGCAGTGTTTCAAGAACAGGTTGGCGGCAGAGTTTGGAAGGGATCAAAACCTTGAGAGGCTCTGGCACCAGCAGAGATACGAGGTGATGAGGGACAGAAAGAAGACAACTGGGAGGAAGCCTGGGTAACTGACAGCCCCCATCATGAGCACCAGGGTCCTCTTCTCTCTGTTCTGCTAGGTAAAAGCAGTAGTGAAGTCATCTAATAGGGAAGAGGGCGAGTATGAAAAAGGAGCTGAAAGGTGTCCTGGTGCTGAAAATCTGTCCTTCAGAATGAGGCTGGGAGACTGCACACAAGAAGCACTTGAATGCATAAAAAAGCCACCGTGTGAATTATTTTAAAAAAATCTAATTTGCAAAGGCCACTAGCATTGCTTGGGTGCATTTGTAAATCAAGCCCTCGCTTAAGTCACTTTGAGCAGCTGGAGCTATAATTTTCATGAAAAGGTTCAAAATATTAAAACATTAATTGGGAAAAAAAGTACGTTAAAAATCCTGTTTGCAGAGTTCATTCAGCTGGCAGGATAGGACCAGGCTGGGTTTTCATCTGCAGGATAGGCTAAGCCTTTGTGCATGATTGCTCTGGAAAACAAATCCTTCACATGGCAAATGAATGCCTTCTTGGTCTGCTTGCTTTATTAAAGGCTATTGCAATCCTTTTTATTTATTACGCTCTCAGTTTCTGCTAAACTCTCAAACTCGAATGTAAAACGTCCTGCATTATTTAATCTGTTGGTATTGTTTACCTCCTGTCTGGGGCACCAGGCCTGGCAGACTCAGCTTTTATCACGATGGCTGTGAAGTGTCTGTGGCATCTGTGACGAGGATCATCCTGGCAGGGCAGGGGTCTGCGCTTCTGCGCTCTTCTCCCCGGGCTGCCAACTTGGGGCAGTGGGCATAGATGCTCCCCCAGCTCTCCCTTCTGCCCCTCGACTGGGCCTGCCCAGCCTTAGGTGGCCCTTACGGAACAGAGGGCAGCTCAATGTCAGCCTCTCACACGAGCTAATCTTTCCTGGGAGGCAGTTGAAACAAGCTGCTGAGAACGGGAGAGTGACTGTGGGCTCTCCGCAGGTCTTCGCTGAGCTCAAGGTCAGGCAGCTGATGCACGTGGCACCTTGATTACAGCGGTACCGGGTCTGGGACGAGAGAGGGACGAGGGGACTCAGTACCCACTCTGGTACTTCACACACATGATCACATTTACCCTGCCATCCTACGAGATGAGGGACATTGTGTTTCTCTTTTCAGAGGTAAAAATAATGAAAGCATAAAGAAATGCAAGAACATGCAGGCAGGCATGCGGGTTAGTTACGAGGAAGTACAGAACTCAGGCTGAGGCAGGCCTGCTGACTCCCAGCCAGGGCTTTCCATCCACCAATTCCTGTCTTGCTTCTCCTAGCCAGGCCCCCCACCTCCCACCCCCGTGGCCCCCACGCGGTGCCCGCCCCTGTGACCCCTCACTGCATTCCCTGAGGTCCCTGCCCCAGGGCTCAGCCACAGGAAGTCCTTGTCCGTCTCTGTCCCTCCCATGAACTGCTGGTCAGCTGAGAAATTCTCCTTCTTGTCACACACACCACTTTTTGTCAGGGGTAGGATTAATTTAGCCCATTAAGTACCTTCCCATCAGGTTTGTGGCTTCACTGAGGTGTCAGAATTGGATGTCTAATATTTTATGAATTACACCACGCGCTGCAGCTTTGATCCCTCCCCACGGCCTGTGTTAGGACCATCTGGACACCTCCTTCTCTCGGAGTTTTTGGGACGGCAGCCAAAGCGAGTGGAGAATACGGAGCAGATCGATACAGTTAAGCAGCATTACCATAATCCACAGACACTAAAACGTCCATACCTCACTCCCCCGACAAAGCTTACATCAAACAGAAGGCTCCGTGAAGGTGCCCTGGCCCGGCAGATTCATGAGGCTCTGGCCCCGGGACGCGCCTCGCCACGCTCAGGGCACTTGCAAAGACGAGGTCCACGCGGTTCACTTTGCCAACTTTGTTTACTGGCATTTGGCTCCAACCATAGCCAGTCTGACTCGGAGCTTTTCCTTACGAAGTGGGCCTCCCACATCTGTCCATCCATGGGTGATGTCCACACGAGAACGTACCCGAGCTCCGTGTGACTGATCCTGTTCTGTTCAAAACACCTGCAGACCTTTAGAACAGCTCTGCATGTAACCCAAGACGTGAAGAGTTTTTTTTATTTTTTTAGAGATTTTTGTTTAGAGATTTTGTTATAGATATCTGGCGCTTGCCAGAAAGACAGGGACAGAGAGACAGGAAGTGAGAAATCACCCCCAGGGGGCGTGGCCACGTCGCCATCCCTTCTCCTCCATTCTCCTCTTGGGATCTTGGGCACGCACACACACACACACACACCCGGCGTGAGTTTTTTTAAGCCACTGGGTCCAGGACTTGAACCGCGGTGGCTACATGGGAGTTCAGGGACATAGCCATTACGCTAACTGCTCATCCCAAGACATGAAGAGTTTTAAAACCGAGTACCTCAGGGGTGCCGCTGTGCGGCTGGCACTGCTCCTGGAGGTGGGGTGTAGTGGGCTGCAGGCAGGTGAGGTGATTCCTCCTACAGGACGGTGGCCCAGGAGGCAGACAAGCAGGCATGTCCAGGAAGCGGATGCATGCCGGCAGCCTGAGATGGGAAGAAAACAGTCGTGGTGATGTAAGTGGGGCACACGAGGTGGAGCAGTGGGGAAGGGATTTGCAAGGCCTCTGGATCTAATGTGTAAAAAAGATAGCCATGGGAGTCAGCAGATAGTGTGGTGGTGAAGGCATGGGATGGACCAGAGTTCGAGTCCTGCACTCAGCAACTTGAAAATCACACCAGGTGCATGTGCGTGTGTGCCCAAATCCCAGGAGGAGAAGGGATTGTAACATGGCCATCACCCTTGGGGGTGAGTTGTCACTTTCTGTGTCTCTGTCTCTCTCCGGCAAGCACATGCATCCTATGGCAAAACCTTAAAGAAAAAAAAAGCCACACAGAAGTTAAGAGAACGTGCCTCAGCTACAAAGAACAGCAAGCATGATTACTTTGTGGTGGGAATAAACTTTGTTTATATGAAGAACAGCAGTGAGGCCACTGGGGCTTTAAGTCACAGACCCTGGCGGGGATAGGTCATGCAAAACTTCCCTAGCCAGGGGGAAAGCCTTGGGGAGTCACTGAAGGGTTGAAATGAGGAAAGTAACATTATTATTATTTTTATTATTTTATTTTTTGTTTTACTCCTCCTATTGTTATTACTAAATGTAACTCTTCTTTTTTAATGAAAATTGTTCTAGCTATGGCAATGATTCTCCACGGTGGGGGGGAGGGGGGAGAATTTCCCTGTGGAATACTCATCAAGTCTGGAGACACTGGGTTGTCACAACTGGGGAGCGCTACTGACATCTAGTGGGCAGAGGCGGGGGTGCTGAAGACTGGGTAAAATGACTGCCATTGGACTCAAGGGCCCCAGCAGGGCTGGAGAGAGGCAAAGTGATTCAGGATATATTTTTATTCTTTTTTTAATTATTATTTTTTAGATTTTTGCCATAGGGCACATGTGCTTTCTGAGAGACAGAGGAAAAGTGAGAAATCCCCCCGCCTCCCAAGGGGAGATGGCCACTCTGCCACCCCTTCTCCTCCGTTCTCCTCCTGGGATTTGGGGCATGCATGCACACACACCCGCCATGATTTTCAAGCCACCAGGTCCAGGGCTGGAACTGTATTCAGTCATGAGGGAGCCCAGCACCTTAACCACCACACCAGCTGCTGACCCTGACTCCGTATATATTTGGAGGTAAAACTCAAAGGACCTGCTGATGCACTGACTGTGGAAAGTAAAGAAAAAGGAGGCAAGAATTATTCCCATGTTGTTAGTTCAAGCAACTGGGTAGACCACGAGGTCATTTATCAAGTAGGAGAGGAATAGGTTGAGGAGTAAGAGCAAGCCTATTGTTTTGGGCATGTTAAGTATGAGATCTCTGTTGGACGTCTTGGAGAAAGCCAGTGGACAGCTAAGTGTGAGAGGCTGAACTAAGGCCAGGCTCAGTTCTCAGCATGTGTTACAGACAGCACTTAAGGGCCAGGCCTAGGAGCGGATGCTGGGAGGAGCCACGGGGAGAGTGCTGGTCTCGTCCAATTCAGAGGCCGCACTGAGGAGGAAGACCCAACACTGAAGGCTGGGAGAGAGGTTAAGGAAGCGGGAGGAAGCCAGGCCAGGGTTGTGTCCTGGAAGGCCTGGAGAGAAGCACGGGAAGAACGGCGTGTTATCTCTGTTGAGTGTTTCTGAGAGGCCAATAGGCGAGAGTGGAAAGAGCCCTCTGAACCTGGATGGCCTGCCTCGGCTGGGCAAAGGCAAGTGTGGCATAGGCTGAAGCAGCTTGTCGGAGTGGATGAGATGAAACTCTGATTAAAGAGGGTTGCAGGAGCAAAGGAGTGTGGGAAACACAGTCAAAGAACAGGAATGTTTTCAATAAATACTGCTAAAAGGAGAAACAGTAAAGGGGTAGGAACAGAATTCTACCTGTAGGACAATAAAAAGAGGGGATTTGTTCCTGAACATAGTTTTTCTTTGTAAGTCACAATTTATACTGCTTACTTATGAAATTAACCAATACAAATTTTCTTAAAAAAAACTTTTATAGTGTGTGAGGTATTGTCATATGACACATTAGAATGCCCTTTTAGAAATGAAATTAAAATAAAAATCTCCCAAACCACCAAAAAACCACTAATATTATAGAACAGCAGTTTTTCAAAGAATGTATTTGGAAAATCATGACACAAAATTAATTTAACTGTAACAAAAAAACTTCATGCTCAGTCAGTCAGTGGGACAATAAACTTTTACTCACAATAAGGCCTTTCTCCTGACCCGGAAGTTATAGCAAGATTTTACTCTTGTAGGTCATTCCTTAGTGCTTTGACCTTGGGCAAGTTACTTAACCTCTTGGCACATATGATCCCCTATTAAAACCAGTCAAAGATAGTGTGACGCCTTAAAAAGTCTATATGCCAGCTGTACGTGCCCACGCCTCCCTTGTTTCTGGGACCGCCCCTTGGGCACTCTCTGGTGGAGGTGTACCTGGCAGTGACGTCTTGCTGGAACACTGACTGCGGTGGTGCTGGCCACGTGGGAGGCTCCGCTTTGTCTTCGTCTCACCTCCGATGTCTTCTCATCTCATCTAGTACACGGCCCAGCATGCAATAGACTTTGCAAGTCCTGGCTGCCTGTTACCCTGGAACATCTAAACAATACTAAAACCAGGCAAGAGCAGCCAGCAGGGGCTGTGGTGGTTACGGTACTGGACTCCCACATGGCCAGCTCTGCAGTTCGAATCCCAGACATGACAGCTCAAAACTCATGCTGGGCATGTGTGTGTGCATGCCCAAAATCTCGAGAGGAGAATGGAGAAGGAGGGACTGTAACATAGTCCTCCCCTCTGGGGGGGAGTGATTTCTCACTTTCCTTCTCTCCATATTTTTTCTCTCTTTCTCTGGTGAGCGCAAGTGCCCTATAGCAAAAACCTAAATAAAATAAAAAAGAGCCAGGCAGGATTCGTATCTGTATTTCAGTATATGAGATATGGTGGGAAACCAAATAAAGCTATGAACACCTCGATGTGCGCCAAATCTTAGTTAAGGGTTTAGATACAGCCAGGACCATGAACAGTTGCTCTTCCCTAATCCCCCAAACACTAATAGAAGGTGTCTCTAAGAAAGGAAGAAAAAAAGACCAAATAATAATAGTAACAACTCTTGGGTTATCTACATAAGAAGCAGGAAAAGAAGGACCAGCAGATGGTGTAAAGGTTACATCGTTGGACTCCCACGATGTGGACCATGATTCGAGTCCCAGACCCAGAGGCTTGAAATGCATGCTGGCCTCGTGTGCGTGTGTGCCCAAAATCCAGAGAGGGGAGTGGTGGAGAAGGGATTACAGCATGGCCATTGCCCTGGTGGGGTGATTTCTCACTTTCTGTCTCTCTGTCTCTCTGGTGAGCACATGCACCCTATAGCAAAAAATCTCTCTTACAAAAAAAGAAAAAAAAAAAAAGTGAGGAAAAGTATCTTCAAGTTGCCACAGACCTAACATTGAGTTTGTTGGAGAAAAAATAACTTATTCGTGGACTTGTGTTCTCTTTTTAGTAATGAAGATTGCTAGGAGGAATTCATAAAGTAGGCAAAGAAACTGTGGTAGTAATATCCTTGTATAATTGAAACAGAGCAATCTGCTCCAGTGTACCAAGCCACAGACTTCCCGTGCTCATCAGTCCAGAAGAGTGACATATTCAAGAATGTATCTTTCAGGTGGCTAAAGACACCTGGTCTTACCTTTCATTTTCATCGCTCAGGAATATCTGCAAAACCATATTCGTCTTTATGAGCTTCCAACAGAGATGAGGCACATACCCAACTCCCAGCTTCCTTCTAACCACATGCTATCTGGGGATTTAGCTCCTTTCTGAGTCACCTATACTTTTTCATGTCTTTATGCAAAAAAATAGGCGATAAATGTAACGTGAACTTCTCAATAATGGCCTTGTTTTTAAAATATTTCTATGAAATTCTTAGGTTTTGTTGAGTGTTTAACTGATTTAAATGAACAAGACATCACTAACTCATAGAACTGGAAGGAAGATTGAAATAGCCAGAGGCCCATGTTCTTGGCAGTGTTCATGCACATTGGCCACCCAGACCTCCATTCACTATGGAGACTTAGAAGTGACCATCCAATGAGCAGCCATGCTGACTCCAGCCTGCTTGGGTGGCCATTGGTTCCATCCTCTGAAGTCCACATGGAACTAGGCTGATTCTTTTTTCTAGGCAGGCATAGCCCCAATACAACAAACCCCTCCTTGTGGAGAGTGCGGGTAGGTGGGAGGCAGGATGAAGAGGAGCTTGTTGCTGTCGGTGGTCGCTGAGCACTGAAGGTCAGAAAAAAGAGGAGCTCTTGCTTCTTGTGAAAAGAGTACTAGAGAGTGGAAGTAGGCTAGACCCCCAGTTAACATCGGCCACGTTTCAAGTCACGGTTTGAACTCTGTGGACCACCTGAAGAATGTACGTGATTGCAGTCCCAATTACAGCTATAAATGAGTGTCTCCCAATGTCTTCCCCTTCCTGTCTCTAATCCCCACTACCATCTCGCATGTCTAAACCTGAACATCTCAGAGCATCGTCTTTGTGAATATTCTGAGATGTGCCTAATGAAGGGAGGTAGGGTAGTTAATGCCTCTGGATTAGGGTGGAAGACTCTGAGATTCTACGACCTGCACTGTTCCTGGAGCAGCTACTACACTGAAGGAATCCTGTCTTCAAAGAGGATACATCTACACGCACACATACAGATACACACACACACACACACACACACACACACACACCTCTATATCTATATCTATATCTATCTATCTATCTATCTATCTATCTATCTATATATATATATATATAGTAAATAGCCTTAGGGCTTTGACACATTATCTGACTCACAGCAGGGTGTTATAAGCCTCCAGGTCCTCCCCAATTTACTGGCATTTTAGTTCAAGACTCTTGATCTAGAAATCCTTTCATTCTTCAGGGCATATTTCTCCATTTTGGTCATATTTTATTTTCCCTTAGTATCATCTTTATCTGCTTTGGATTCATTGTACTGTATTTATTTATTTGGGTTTCATAGGTTAATTTTTGGCTCTGAGATAAAATAGTCAATAGCAATCAAGAAGTACCTAATTTAGTGATTCTCAGAATTTTCACATTTAAAACCTTTTGTTTTTTTAACTTTTATTTGCTAGAGGGCACATGTGCTCACAAGAGAGAGAGGAGAAAACATCCCCATGAGGAATGGTCACACTACAATCCCTTCTCTTCCATTTCTCCCTCCTATCAGGATTTTGAGCACATGTGCACACACTCCCAGTGTGTTTGGGACTTGAACTGCACTGCTGGCCATGTGGAATCCAGCTACCTTAACCACCAGGCCACAGAGTGGGCCCCATACTTAAACACTTTTAACAAGTTAAAAATGTGTCCTGCTTCCTACTCTGTGAGAGCGTCCATTGATTGAGAAATCACACAATGACTGCGGCAGAGATTATCGAACTTATCCTAGTAGCAACTGAAGAAGTTCCCAAGTTGAACAGCAGTGCTCTACAGAGGAGTCATGGCAATCCCGCGCCGTCAGGTCAGCTTAGGACGCGCGTCAGTGGGTAATACTTTGATTTGGTGTCTGCTCAGGAGCCTGCATCACCCTGGCCTCATTCTCCCCTAGCTCTCCACTCAGACTCCCACGAAACTCTGGCATCTTTCCCACAGCTCTCCACTCTTACCCACTGGTTTTGCCCAGATGTGAACTAAGCCTCTGACTTCACCACATTACATACTAAGCTAAATGGTACAATGTCGGAGCTGGAAAGAACAATGAAGGTCATCTAGTTTTAGCTCATTCATTCCCAAAAGAGAAGCCTCCAGCCAAGGCATAAGAGCAGCGGCCCCAGGGCATGGAGGGTAGTACCTGGTCCTCCTTGTAGTGCTCTGGTCTCCTGTCCATGCCTGCCTCTTGAGTACCCACCACTCCGAATGACTGGAAGACTCTTTTTTTTTTTTTTTTTTTTGGGGAGTTTTTGTGTCTCGGGCGCG
>NW_006159626.1:333662-364904 GCF_000334495.1 Tupaia belangeri chinensis
CCCCCCTCCGAATGACTGGAAGCCTTTTTTTTTTTTTTTTTTTTTTTTGGAGAGGTTTTCGCTATAGGGCACGCACGCTCGCCAGACAGAGAGAGTCATAGAGACAGAAAGTGAGAAATCACACCCCCCCCAGGGGGGATGGCCACACCACAATTCCTTCTCCTCCATTCTCCTCTCGGGATCTTGGGCATGCATGCACACACACTCGGAGTGAGTTTTAAGCCACCGGGTCTGGGACGCGAACCGCAGTCGACTACATGGGAGTCCAGGGACAAAGCCATTAATCTAACTACTGGTTCCCATGACTGGAAGACTCTTCAGAGTGTCAGGCTGAGTCCTGTTTCTAGACCCTACTCGTGAAGCTCCTCTTGCCTAGATTCTATTTCTCCTCACAGTTACCTGGCAGAAATTTAATTATTTTTAATTAATTAAAGTTAAATTTATTTTCAAGTCTCAGAATAGAGTCTTTGCATAAAGTATCTGTAGACACAAGTCAGACGAGCACTGCTTCTTCTGTGCTTCTACTGTGGAAATAATATAACAATAATCATAATAGCTAACATTTGTTGAGCAATTCCTATATCCCAGTAATGTTACACGTTACATCTCAATTTTGCTAATATACTATGCCACAAGAACTATTCTTTCTCTCTAGTTTAAAAATAAGGACATAGATGCGCAGCAACATTGAGTGATTTGCAATAAGTTCCAGAAGTGAGTTACCCATCCCACTCTCACCCTACCACAGGCATCATATTGTAAGCAAAGTGCCCACTCGTGTACCCGCTGTGCTGTGTTGCTGCACGTTGGACGGTAGCTGTGGCAGCGGCCCTAACATGAGAGGGTACTTACATTTTGGTGTGTCTTCTTTTCCCACTGGACTACACGCCCCTCACGAGAAGGCTCGTGTTGGTCTTTTTTCTCCCCATACTTAGCAGTTCTGTCAGTGAGTATGTTCTTCTTAATACACATTTGCTGGATGCCCGAATGCCCGAATAAAAGAACTACTTTTCATGGGTGGTTCTCACAGTGTACTTTCCCAGACATTTCTTGCATAATGATTATTTATAAATGAGAGGGCAGGACTAGTCATTTACCCACATGAGCGATGATTTCCCAAGGTGCTGCTGATCGCTGGCAAAAGTATCAGACGATTAAAGGTAACATATATTAGCAAAGTCAAGTATTTCTTTTTTTTTTTTTTTATGGAGAAGTTTTTCCTTTAGGGCGAATGTGCTCACCAGAAAGACAGAGAGACAGAAAGTAAGAAACCACCCCCCAGGGGGGATGGCCATGCCGCAATCCCTTCTCCTCCATTCTCCTCTTGGGATCTTGGGCACGCATGCACACAAGTCCTGCGTGAGTTTAAGCCACCAGACCTGGGACTTGAATCACGGTTGACTACATGGGAGTTCAGCAACATAGCCATTACGCCAATTGCTGGTCCCCAAAATCAAGTATTTCTATAGGTCAATATGAAACCTTCAGATTTCCCCCCTCTCCTCTCTCTGTGGAAGAAATATAGAGCAGGAAAGGAAGCAGGGACAGAAGTGGCACTAGCATGCCAGGCAGGAGAGCTGGATGCAAACCCTGGTCTGCGGTCACTTACCACCCCCAGGCCTCTGGCACGTGGCATGGCCCATAAAGATAGCTTTTCCCATCCTGAGCGGGGGATATGCTTCTCGGCGCTCTCTAAGGCCTTTTAAATGCAAACATTCTAGGATAGTAAATTCACCAGGTGGTCCGTGGGCAGATCCAAACTGAAAGTCACATGAAAAAGTCTGTTATTTTAGGCCTCCTCGAGCATATATTTTCTATATTACAGATTTGAAACTGAAGACAGAAGATGAAAATCCGAAAAACAGAACTAAAGCTGTGCTTCTTTTCCAGGGACAAGGCCTCAAAGAACGTAGGTGTCCGGTGGCTAGAAGGGTTAGAGGGGCTCTCACATGTGCGTGCTCTCCAGCCAGAAAACATGGGAACGATGCTTGTTAGTCTGAGTTAGTCTGACTAACCTGAGTTAGTCTCCCAGCCCACTTGGTCTGTCGATGAGGGGTGGGGGCTCATCAAAGGTCTCTTCTAGGGTGAACATTTCGTGAAATCAACTCCCAATTTCTCTGCATACACCCATGTGGGGTGGGCCCTACTTTGGAAGCACCTACACAGCTGGCATTACTATTTCTTCTGTCACCTTTCTGTTATAGCTCTGCCTTTGGTCACATCTGTCATATCTCAATGATTATCATCAGTTCAAAGTCACTCACTTATCATTTTTTTAAATCTCTATCTACAATTTTTGGGGTTTTTTTTTGATGATTATGAGCTATCTGAGGAAATGCCAGTATTCATTTATATCATCCTCTAGCACGGATCGTGGGACCTGTACCTGTCTCTTATAGTAGGAGAAATATAGTATATATGCATTTAAAATATGATTTCCTTTGAACAGAATGTTCTCCGTTTCGTAAATAAATATTTTATTCAGTTTGATGCTTACAATTATCCTGATTTTTAATTTTTATAATTTTTTTCATGAAATGTTTTATTTTTAAAAAATCACAAGTGGTAAAAATGTAGTGTTTGAAATAAACCACATATGCTCATTATTTAATTAAAATAAGGAGTTAAGACATTTCATAGTGTGATGCACTATGAAGCTCACAGCACACAAATTTTCCATAGCTATTTTTGGACAAGTCATGTCAGCTGTTCTTAATATTATAAGCTTCTTTTTATCCTTTACGACATTTCTTTTTAAATTTGCTATATATATGTGTATTTAGGGAAAAGCAAAATTTCCACACAAGCTGTTTTCATTTGCATTTTTCTCAATGACTAATTTGACATACCAGATAGGAGATTCTTATTTTTTTTCCATCTCAGTAAACGCTAAGCAAGTATTTTGTTTTGTTTTTGTGAATTCACGAATCTAGCAGTAATAGACAAGAAATAAAGAGTCCAATGTCTACATATCCCCGTTCTCAAGATGGCCATGTTTTTGAGATTATCCTTTTTGCAAAATGGCAGTCCACGTTTCCACTTCAGGAACTTTGCTGTAATGGAAAATCATACAAGTGTTGCCAGAATCAATATTTTAGATTCTTGTGTCTGTCTCAGACAGCAAGATTCATGGCAGTAATGCAGTGTACCATGTGTTTCCATTTGAAATTATCTGAATTTCTTATTTGTCGTTATGCTGCAAGATGGTGTGATTCTGACTCTACTTTTCTCCCAAAGTGATACATGATCTTACTGCTTTGTTTCTAAAAAGAATATATTTTCTTTTTTCTCAACCATAGAGAAATCATTCCATTTCTTTGCATTTGTACCAAAAAGAAGGAAGAATTATCCACTTCTGTTTCTTCTCTGTCACAGTTGTTGACAAGTTGGGTGTCCAGTGGGCATTTGTTCTCTGGTTATTCGTAGTCAACTGATGGTCACTCTCGAGGAACTCTTGTCTGTGTTCCACCTGCTCAACTGTAGCAAGGCAACTAATGGGCAAGAAGACTCAATGGGAACCCTCTCAAAAAACCTGTCTTCAGGACTTTTCGTACTTATTACTGGTTAAAAATAGCACTTAGGAAGTAATCCTTTGGCTGTTGTCACCAACAACACAACAGGGATAAATTAAAGCAACTCTATGCGAAGGGTAGACCAGCTGTCTAAATGTAGATTGCATGTGTAACTGCACCTTTGTTGTTGGTGCATAAATACTGTGAATAAATCTTGCATTTAGCCAATGATACTTCTACTAGGAAAGCTTTCATGATTATACCTGTGGAAACCACTAAGCTCAAAGGTGAGCCAGGAGTTGAAGCTGAGGAATAGCAAAGATTGCAAAAGAAAAATCTTGCAAGTTGCAAAAGTAATAAGAGTAGTAAATGGCCCAACTTATTGTAGAAGAGGTTTGAAAGGGTTAGAAATGTAAGGTTTATACTGGGAAGCTGGAAGCAGAGGTGGTGTGAGAACTACATTCTCAAGGCTCGGCCCATGGGAAATCACCAATTCCTCATTTGAAAGCAGAGAAGACAAAGTCCAAATCAGAAGCCAGCAACTATAGCCCAACACCAAAAGCAGATTCCCAGTACCATTCGGTGGCCAGATCTGTCCAGAACTGGCCTTGATAATGGTCTTACGATTGTTAGAATATTAATGCATTGCTAACACACACACACTTGGGTTTATTTTCTAACTCTTGATCAGAGATCATGTAGTTTAAGAAGTCATTCGACCCAGGACCAGCAGGTGGTATAATGGTTATACCACTGGACTCCCACATGGCTGACCACAGTTTGAGTCCTAGATCCAGTGGCTTGAAACACGCCAGGCGCATGTGCACCAAAAATCCCGAGAGGAGAATGGAGGAGAAAGGATTGCAGCGTGGCCATACCCCCTGGAGAGTGATTTCTTGCTTTCTGTCTCTATGTCTCTCTGTTTCTCTGGTGAGCACATGCACTGGATAGCAAAAATCTCTCTCTTAAAAAATAATTAAGGGAACCAGCAGTTAGCGTAATGGCTATGTCACTGGACTCCCATGTAGTCGACCACGGTTCGCGTCCTAGACCTGGTGGCTTAAAACTCACGCCGGGTACGTATGTGTGCATGCCCAAGATCCCGAGAGGAGAATGGAGGAGAAGGGATTGTGGCGTGACCATCCCCCTTGGGGGGTGATTTCTCACTTTCTGTCTCTATGTCTCTCTTTGTCTGTCTGGCAAGCGCACGTGCTCTATAGTGAAAAAAACCTCTCAAAGAAAAAAATTAAAAAGAAGGTATCCGATTTAAATAGCATTAGCATTTAGCTTATCTGTTTTCTTTTGAGATTAGGCGCAAGTCAAGCATGCCAAATCAATCTATCTGTCTATCTTGAATGCCCTAGAAAAGGCAAGAAAAAATTAGAAGAAAATAAATGTTAAACAATATATTTAACATTTTTTTCTTGGGCCCACTGGTGGCATGGTGGTTAAAGCAGCTGGATCCCACACGGCTGACTGTGTGCTTCAAGTTTCAGACCCAGCAGCTTGAAAAACACACCAAGTATGTGTGCATGTGTGTTCAAAATCCTGAGAGGAGAGTGGAGGAGAAGGGCTTGCATGTGGCTGTCCCTGCTGGGGAGGGGATTTCTCACTTTCCCTCTCTGTCTCTGTCTCTCTCTGGTGAGTGCACATGCCCTGTACCGCCCGCCCCAAATTCTTTATTTATCATAGAGTGTGTGGACACACACGGGAGTGAGAAAGAGAGACGAGCACCCTCGAGTCTAGCCACGCGGCAGTCCCCTTCTCCTGTCCTCCTGCCCGTCAGGTCCCGGCTGCTCTTGTGCAGACCCGGTGTGTTTCAGGCAGACTGGGCCAGGGATTTGAAAATTGGTCACCAGGTGGGAGCTGCTTTCTTTTGAGCAGTGTGTGACCTCTGTGCCACAGTGCTGACCCAACAGCACATTCTAGGCCTTGTATTGGTTTAAAGAGAGTAGCTAAAGGTAAGTGAAAATTCGGTGGAAGGGAACTGTGAATAGCTGTAAACCCCACTCGACCTGGCTTAAGCGTGCAAGGAAGACTCATGGCTTCATCATTTCTGTTAGAGCCTTTGGATGAGGTTGGTCAAGACCGCATCTGTAATTCTCTGGGCTTTTCTAGCGCTGCCAGTCCAGGCTTTCAGAGGGGCCTCTCTTAGAAAATACATGTGTTATACTTTTTTTGTTTTTGTATAAATCCTGTTAAACCTAGGTTGGCTTTTTTCCCCCTCCCCTCTCCCCCTAGGGTGCGTGTGCTAGCCAGAGAGAGATGATGAGAGGGGAAAGTGAGAAATCACTCCTCGGGGCGATGGCCACATTGTGGTGCCGACTCTATCCTCCTCCTGGGGCTTTGGGCACACATGCGCAGTGTGATTCTTAAGCCATCGGGCTTGGGACTTGAACTGTGGTCAGCCATATGGGAGTCCAACATCTTAACCACTCTGCTACCTGCTGGCCCTGGCCTTTTTATTTATGATCATCATAGAGACCACAAGGCATTTTAATCTGCTGAATTTTTCTTACCAGGTTTGCTAGTGTAAGTTCCTCAGTAAGCGCACAACCATGTGTCCAACAATCCCTGTGTTTAACCAGCTGTTTTGTTATCACATGGCGATGACTGCCAGTTCTCTAGCCTAGAATGAAGGCTTGCCATCTTCTACCTAACCTCTACTCAGCAGCTTGCATTTTACACACTACTACTTTTAACATCGATTCCTAGGGACAAATTCTGGGTCCGTGAGATTACATAAATAGATTTTATTAAATAATTGTTTTATTTAACTTAATTCATTTATTTTAACTTGACCAGAGAGGGACAGAGTGAGAGAGAGAAAGAGGGAAAGTGAGAAAGTAAGCCACCAGGTCTGGGACTTGAACCGCAGTCAGCCGTGTGGGAGTCCAGAGCCCACCACCACACCACCTGCCAGCCCCCCATGAGGATATATCTGGGTGAACTGTGCAGAGAAGCTTAAATATTGAAAAGAAAAAAAAATTACTTTATTGGCTTATGCAAAAGACACTTTTGTGGTAAGTAGACTTCAGGCTTGGTTTGATCAGGGCTCTGGCTCCTTTTCTCGGTAATGTTTGGCTACGCCTTCCTCCCTGCATGGGTTCGATTTTCAGGCTACAGTTCTGACTGCAGTGAGATGGCTCCCAGTGGCTAACAAGGCTACATGTTTACTGTGTACAAGCAACTCATTTCTCTCCAAATTTTAGTTTTTCTGTCACATCAATAGAGAGAGAATCTCAGGCTCATAGCTATGTTGAGCTTAATGGTTCCCCGTTCGCCATCTTCCAACTGAGATAAGGTACAAATACCTTACAGAACAAGGAGAGGGGAAATCTCAGTTTACTATTTCACAAGCATTTTTTTTAAAAAAGGAAGATCATGTTAAGCAGGTTTTCCATTTATATTTTGAGACCCATTTCTCTCTTCTTGCCTCAAATCTATTTCCAGATTGGTGTCTGAGAGCAAGGAGGAGGCACAGTTGTTAGTAAAAGCGGGAAAAACGTCAGGAAAGGGGCTGTGGCAGGAAAGAACATGCTATTCCGATACTTCCTCCTTCAAGGCCTGTAATGGGTTAAACCATGTCCCCTCTCCCCCTGAGTCCCTATGTTGAAGCCCAAACCCCCAATGCTCAAACCCCCAGTGCTCTAACCGTGACTTTATTCACAGAGAGAACCTTTAGGGTAAAAGGGTTCCTTAGGGTGAGCCCTAATCCAGTGTGACTGGTGTTCTTACAAGCAAAGGAAATCTGGGGCCAGCCAGGTGGCCTGGTGCTTAAGGCACTGGATCCCACATGGCTCACTGTATGGTTCAAGTCCTGGACCCAGCAGCTTGAAAATCACGCTGGGTGTGTGTGCGTGCATGCTCAAAATCCTGACAGGAGAATGGAGAAGGGATTACAACATGGCCATGCCCCTGGGGGTGCTTTCTTACTTTCCTTCTCTCTCTCTCTCTCTCTCTCTCTCTCTCTATCTGGCAAGCACATGCACCCTATAGCAAAATTTTTAAAAATCAGAAAAAAAAGAAAAGGAAAGGTCAGGAAATAGATATTGTAATATAGACGGGATGAAGACCACAGACAAGGGGAGAGGCCACAGGGTGAAGCGAACCTTGCCACCTCATCTCAGATTTCTTAGCCCCCCGCCCCCAGAGAGAACACCTTCTTGCAGTTTGAGTGGCCAGCCTGTGGTATTTGCACAGCAGCCCTAGCGAGCTCATATAACCCTCTTCCTCTCTCAGACGCACCAGTAGAAAGACGAGCAAGTCAATTTTGAAGCAGTTTGAAAGATGTTACCACCCTCCTTACACACAAAATTTCATGGGAAATGTATGTCACCAGAAAATATTGGTGATTTCAAAATATTTCTGCACCAAAATAAACTTGAACTTCAATTCCACTTTTCATGCACCCTGGAATTTAGAGTTCTGGTTGCAGTGAGGGTGTCTGCTTCTTCCTTCTGTGCCAGCTGCACAGGGTCGCTGCACGCCGTTTCCCCTGTATACACATAGCGGGAGTCGTAGCTCCTACTACTCAATTCTTCTTTTCTCAGACGGGCAAACATGTTACGATGTTCTAGCTCAATTCAAACCACTTTTTCTTTTTTCTTTTTTTTCTTTTTTTTTTTTTTTTTTGCTATAGGGCATGTGCGCTTGCCAGACAGAGAGAGACAGAGAGATAGAAAGCGAGAAATCACCCCCCACCCCAGGGGGGATGGCCACGCCTCAATCCCTTCTCCTCTGTTCTCCTCTCAGGATCTTGGGCACGCACGCACATGCGCCCAGTGTGAGTTTTAAGCCACCGGGTCCGGGATGCAAACCGCGGTCGACCATACATGGGAGTCCAGTGACATAGCCATTAAGCTAACTGCTGGTCCTCAAACCACTTTCTTAAAAATGAGGTAGGTACTGAAATAGTTCATATATACACCTGAGTTTATTTAGCATGCCCAAGCCCATGTTCAACCAGAAAGGGAATAAAACAGGCAATGGGAAGACGTAGGGAGAGAAGTCTCCCAAGGCATGAGTCTAACCCCTTCCCTGTAACTAAGAATGTACGGGCATGTACAGAAGGAGGTCAGGGAGAGGGCAGGGGAAAATGCTCCCTCCTTGAAAAATGTTCTGGAAAATCCCCTAAGAAAAATAGCAGGAGCGGGAAATGTGGGAAAGACATCATAAGTATCTCAGAAGTTACAGCAAACATTAGCTTCGGTGGGGCAAGTTTGTAATTCTATCCCCAAAGCACCGCCCTTTGGAAACTTCCATGGGCCTATTTTTTTGTTTGTTTTAATATTTATTATTTATTTAATTCCTTTATTCTTTTTAATTTATTTTTTATTTTATTTTATTTTTTAATTCGACCAGATAGAGACAGAGCGAGAGAGAGGGAAAGTGAGAACGCAAGCCGCAAGGTCCAGGACTAACTGTGGTCAGCCATGTTGGAATCCAGCGCCTTCAACCACCACGCCACCTGCTGGGTCCCAGTAGGCCTATGTTTAAAACGCAGCCTTTTTCCATTGTAACGCCTTTCTGATTTAAACGTCACAACCAAGCAGAATACAGTCTGATACCACCTCATTCCTGACAACGGTGAAGACTACACCATCTGCCAGCGGTTTGGAGACAGCTGTGAGTTGGGTTGGTGGACAGCCAGGCTCAGTCTGTCCAGGCCGCTGGTGTAAGCCGGCCACCAGGGTGTCTGGGAACAGCTCTTGCTTCTCACCCAGGCAGCTACCCTGTTCCCCATGCTGCCCAAATGTCCCCATGCTGCTCGAATTAAAGCTGTCACTGTACCCGTCTTTCTCTCTATGAACACAGAGACAGGGCCAACTGGAGGGAGTAAGGATTCACGTGAAGGAATACTTGCTGTGTTATGTCCGCAGGAATAGGGGGGTGAAATTCCTCACTTTGGCACTTGGGTTGGTTTCCTTTCCCTCCATCCAGGTCTTCTCTCTCTCTCCCTAACCTGCTTTGTATTCTGCTGGTAGATTCAGCCCCTCCTCCCCAAAGAAAGTAAGCTAAATTGTTTTTAGATCAAAAATGTCATCTGCTTCCTTCAAAATGGGAAATTCAATCATACAAATGACTGTCCAAATGACTTCGGAGGCTGTCTCTCCATTTCCAACGTGGCGTCGCTGAGCCAAGATGTTCCTCAGCAGCTGCTGCGTGTCATTACGGAGCGGAAAGCCCGTCCCACCATCCCAGCAGAGGACACCCAGGGCTGTGGCTCCCTCCCCCACACGAGTTCCTTCAGGCTGTAAAAAAAACTTCACTGTCAACAGCAACCAGAGAGCAGACTGCGTCTGGGAAGGCCGACGTCCCACGCCCGGTGTCCAGGCCAGAGGTGGAACTGGGAGGGTGACTTGCTGTGTCACAGATGAGTACCTCGGCCACTGTAAGCTGCTCTGCCAGACTAAGGCACAGAGGCTCAGAGAGCCCTGAGGACAGAAAGGCCACAGAGCTTGGTGGCATGGCAGCTGGCCTCATCCTTATTCCAACAGGGCACCCCCTGGGATTCCTGCCTTTCTGTTTGATACTGGGTTTCAGGCAAATTTAGAACAGGTTCTTTATTTTTTAAGAATTATTTTTATTTAACTTTATTTATTCATTTACTTATTTTAATTTGACCAGAGAGGGATAGAGAGGGGGAAAATGAGAAAACAAACTGCCAGATCAGAGATTCGAACCATAGTGAGCCATGTGGGAGTCCAGTGTCCTTAACTGCCAGGTCACCTGCCAGCCCCCAGAACATGTGATTAGTATCTATTCCTTTCGGTAGATGCAGTTTAAAGACTACTTACTTCAGGGAACCAGCAGTTAGCGTAATGGTTATGTCGCTGGACTCCCACGTAGTCGACCGCGGTTCGCGTCCCGGACCCGTTGGCTTAAAACTCACGCCGGGTACGTATGTGTGCATGCCCAAGATCCCGAGAGGAGAATGGAGGAGAAGGGATTGTGGCGTGACCATCCCCCCTGGGGGGTGATTTCTCGCTTTCTGTCTCTATGTCTCTCTCTGTCTGTCTGGCGAGCACACGCGCACTACAGTGAAAATCTCTCCAAAAAAAAAAAAAAAAAAAGACTACTTACTTCAGTTTATCAAACACCTGAATTATAATAGCCTCGTAATTAAAGGAAAGAGGGCTAGTTGTTTAAGCCACCTGGCAGAGGGCGAGTCAGTGGGAATATGCAATGGGGCCCTTCTAGTGTGCTAGCAAGAAGGGGAGAAATCAATTCAAGTGCATCCTCGTCCTCCTTTGACATCCTCAGAGATGTTAGCCAGAGGGAAATAAATATTTACCAGGTGTCTATTGGGGACCAGGCTTCAGTGTAAGGGATTTTCATATACCTTGTCTCATGGAGTCCTGGAAAACCCTGTTACACAGGAATTATATTTTCATTTCTATGGATAAGGATTTGAGACTTTTAATATTTAAATTACTCAAGTTTTTACACAGTGAGTGAATTAGAATTTGACCTATCTGACCCTTGCTCTTTTCATTACAAATTTCAATTTTGGGTATATGACTTGAAGAAAGTAGATGTCAGTAAATCTCTTTCACCTTGGGCCTGCCTGCTGTTTAGAGTATGTACTATATGGAAATATAATGCCTTTGGGAGCAAATTACTCACAAGTCAAGTATTAAAATTTCTGTATTACCACTTCTACAGCCCTCTCTTCCCTTTCTTTTCCTATTTGCTCGAGCAAAAGAATTTCTAATAGAGCACAACAGTAAGCTAGGAAAACTGTGATCCTATTCCTCTAGCAAATATCAAGGAGCTAGCCCAGGGGAACTCATAAAGTTCTTCTCTTCATTGAAAGATTTATCCTTCAAAAAAACCAAATACCAAAAACACAGCGGACAGGAAGACGCACGACCACACAGACAGCTCAGAAGGAGTTCTGTGTGTCCCTGTGCTAGCTGGTGTATGCTAGGAGGAAATTGCGGTCTTGGACATCATGGTGGTGTGAAGATCTCACGTGGGAAGTGAAGTGGGGTTTGGCAGGCTCTGCCACTGCTCGAATTGCTGGTGTGGGTGTGAGGGTTTGACTGAGAGGACCCAGGGAGAATCCACGCCAGCTGACACTCTGCAGGAGCATGTGGGGAAACCAAGGTGCAGGTGCCATGGGTACAGCTGAGGTTGAAGGTACAGAGCCACGAGGTTCCAGTGTGGTGGAAGCAGAGATCCAGGTAAGAGGGAGGCAGAACCGTGAAGTGAAGCAGACTACCATGAATAGCCTTGAAGCACCTGTGAACCTCATCCACATTAGGAATGCTCTTTTTTTTTTTTTTTTGAGAGTCTTTTGCTATAGGGTATGTGTGCTTGCCAGAAAGACAGAGACAAAAAGCGAGAAATCACCTCCCTGGGGGGAGGATAACCACGCCCCAATCCCTTCTCCTCTATTCTCCTATCGGGATCTTGGGCGCACACACACATGTGCCCGGTGTGAGTTTAAGCCACCAGGTCCAGGACTCGAACTGAGGTTGACCACATGGGAGTCCAGCGACATAGCCATTACGCCAACTGCTGGTGCCAGGAATGCTCACTTTTCAAATGTATAGTATATGTAAGGTAGGTGGTGGAGTGGCTAATACCTGGAATGAAAACTCATAGAAAATATCTATGAAATCTACTAGGTTTCTTCTTAATGTTAACATATTATTTTAGGTCAACTCTTCCCAGCCCTAACAACTAATAACTTCATTCTTTCCTCCTACCCCCAGAGAAAGCATATTGCCTTTTTCCTTTCCTAGAGGATAACCCTACTGGGCCCCTAACTGATCCACATAAACTGTTGTACTTCTCTGTCTTACGTATTTTCTTTTTTAAGGCGGTTTGTTTGTTTTCTCCAAAGGGCATATGCACTTGCTGGAGAGATGGAGAGACAGTGAGAGGGAAAGTGAGAAATCAACCCCCAAGGGTGATGGTCAGACTGCACTCTCTTTTCCTCTATTCTCCTCTTGGGATTTTTGGGCTTAAGAAGTGGATACACAGAAGAGAAATGCGTTATTTGACTTATGAGTAATTTACTCCCAAAGGCATAATATTCTCCTAGATTACATGCTCTAAACAGCAGGCAGGCCCAAGGTGACTTTCAAACCTTCAGGATTCGAACCACAGTCGACCATGCAGGAGTTCAGTGCCTTAGCCAGTATGCCACCTGCTGGCCACTCTCATGTATTTTCTTATCTGTCATTTCGTGTTATGTTTTCTATTGTCTATCTTATTCTCAACATGACTTGTAAATGTTTACATTTCCTGCTTAGTTCCTGGTCATTCATCTGCCTTCTTCCCATAAAATTCCCTAAAACAGAAATTAAGGCTGTGGAAGCAAAGCATTGGCTGTAAAGACGGCTACACTCAGCACTTCATCATCCAGACTGCTTGTACTGAGGAGCCCAAGGGGAACCCGTTCTCATATACAAACATTTTCCCTTCACATTTTTACACAGAGTCTGGTGCGGAGTCTCACTGGAAAACAAAATATGCACTACTGCAAACATGCTTCGCAGTACCTATACAAAGGACATTGTGATGGAGCCTCAAACTGTAGGACGACGTTGGGCCTGCCACACCACTTAAATAAAATCAACGTGGCTAGCTGGTGGCGTGGTGGCTAGGGCGGCTGGCTCCCACAGGGCTATGTGGTTGGAGTCCTGGTCCTGGTGGCTTGAAAAATGGCTGGGCTCACGTGTGAGCATGCCCAGAATCCTGAGAGGACAGTTTAGGAGAAGGGAGTTAGATATGGCTGTCCCCCTGGAGGGCAATTTCTCACTACTCCCCTCCACTCTGGCAAGCGTAGGTGCCCTATGGCAAAACTTTAATTAATTAATTTAAAATGAATGTAACTCTCAAGTTCAAAATCAGAAAGCAAATTTGATAATCCATGAGTGGCTTTGGGTTGGGATGGAAATCTCTCAGAGTATTTCTCCTAACTCTTCAGCCCTCCTTGAGAAAAGGTGTACTTGCGGGACCAGCAGTTGGTGTAATGGCTATGTCACTGGACTCTCATGTAGTCAACCGCAGTTCGAGTCCCGGACCCAGCAGCTTAAACTCATGCCGGGCACGTGTGCATGTGTGCCCAAGATCCTGAGAGGAGAATGGAGGAGAAGGGATTGCGGCGTGGCCATCCTCCCTGGGGGGTGATTTCTCACTTTCTCTCTCTCTGTCTTTCTGGTGAGCGCACGTGGCCTATAGTAAAAACTTCTCCAAAAAATAAAGAAAGAAAGAAAGAAAGAAAGAAAGAAAGAAAGAAGGAAAGAAAAGAAGTATTTGGGGCTACTGGTATTTTGGCCAATGAACTTGCACTCCGCCATGAGCAAAACAGAAAAGCTTGGCAAATGAATGTACCCTGACAGAAATGTCGTGGAGGCAGAGGAGCAGTCTGTCCATTCCTCTAAGCCCTCTGTGCACATTTCTTCAGAAGCAGAACAGGGTCGCGATCTTGGAGTCTGCAACCAATCTGGTTTCCGCAAATCTCTGGACCAACTCGAAGCCCCGTGTGGCGCAGAAACGCAGGGAGTGGTATTTTCTTCCCACTACTACACTAAAGGTTGCTTCTACTGGGAACCAGCAGTTAGCGTAATGGCTATGTCGCTGGACTCCCCTGTAGGCGACCGCGGTTCACGTCCTGGGCCCGGTGGCTTAGAACTCACGCTGGGCACGTGTGCATGCATGCCCAAGATCCCGAGAGGAGAATGGAGGAGAAGGGATTGCGGCATGACCATCCCCCCTGAAGGCTGATTTCTCGCTTTCTGTCTCTCTGTCTCTCTCTGTCTGTCTGGCGAGCGCATGTGCCCTATAGCAAAAAAATCTCTCCAAAAAAAAAAAAAAAAAGGTTGCTTCTACTGAGCATCTCGAATCGCGACAAGGAGTCCGAGAAGAGCATGCCAGCGTACGAAGCCTGATTTGTCGTCTTTCGAATTCAGAAGAGCTCCTGGGGTTTCCATAGGCTGTCATCGCAGTCCCTCTCTGGGCTCGTGGCTGGTCTGGTTCAGAGCATGTGTGAACGCTGTCTCCCCTTGAACGTCCGCTCCAGACTGAGACCCCAGCCTGCTGTTTGCTTCCATACTTTCCTACGGCTTGGACGTGGGGATGCACAGCTGAGGGGGTGTGATCATCTGCATCCTAACACACAGGCTTCCTCGTCAAGGTCACTTATAAATCAAGTAGATGTCCTTTCATAAACACCCCAAACAACTGTATTTCATTACAGAGATGGGAAGCAGTGCCGTTAATAGGTATCTGAGGACTAAAAGCAATTTAACTTATAGGCTCTCAGCTGGTACACAGTTGTGAACACGTCTGAATGTTAATAAACACTGATTAGTATTAATATTATACAAGATTTTAAGTGTGGCTGGCATGTAATTCTCAATCCAATGGACAGGGAAGTCTGATCACAAAGATTTATTTTCCTTATTCCTTCACCTGAAGATATGTTCATGGGTTTGACTGTATTGTCAGCAAGCATACTGTGGGACTTCTTGATTTTTGGAGACTACAGCAATCTCATGAAAACCAAAAGGGGGGTTGGGACCAGCAGTTAGCGTAATGGTTATGTTGCTGGGCTCCCACATAGTCGACCACAGTTCGAGTCCCAGACACGACGACTTAAACTCACGCTGGGCACATGTGCGTGCGTGCCCAAGGTCCCAAGAGGAGAATGGAGGAGAAGGGATTGCGGTGTGGCCATCTCTCCTGGGGGGTGATTTCTCACTTTCTGTCTCTCTGTCTCTCTCTGTCTTTCTGGCGAGCACATGCGCCCTACAGCAAAAACCTCTCCAAAAAAAAGGGGGGTGTTTGAACACTCATTTGTCACTCAGAGACAACACCAAAGTGACACAGAGCAAACCCAGGAGCATCAAGTGCAATGTTGAAATTAACAGGAAAGACAGAAGAAGATTTGCAGGCCAGGATCATACAGAAGAGCCCTGGAGCACAAGGGCCTGATCTTCCAAGAACTTCCATAACTTCCCCAATAATTGATAATGCTGAGTTATGGCTCCACTTCTGTAACCTTTCAACACAGGGTAAAGAATCAAAATGTGGCCATCTGCTCTGGGGAGATGATTTCTCACTTTCTGTCTCACTGTCTCTCTGGGGACAAAAATCTTTTACAAAAATCTCTTTTTAAAAAAATAAAAAAGAATAGAAATGAAGGAAAACAAAACATCGATTTGAATAGCAAAGCTGTCTGATTTTAGCAATTTTCATGAGGCCTGACTCCTTTGTCTTCTCAGTCACTATTATTTGTCTTGACTATCCTGTATATGAAATGACTGGACTTGGAGTGAGGAAAGTTAGGATCAAGATTAATATGGGTCAGTGGGCTTTACTTGAATGATACATGATACATGATAATGAAACATGGCTCAAAACAAAATATTTGAAAACCACTTGAACTTTCATGAGTCTCCACTGTAGGAAACAGTATGCAAAGAGATTCAACAGTTGTTGCACCTAAAAGAACAGGTCAAAGAAAGAGAACCCCTCTTTGAGAATCAAATCAAATTTGGCCCCGTCTTAGTGGTGCAGTCAGTAGTGTATTAAACTGCAGTTCCTGGAAGTCACATGGCCAACTGTGGGTTCACACCGCAGCCTGGTCAACCCAAAACACATAGGACATGCATGTATTCCTCAGATCCTGATGAGGAGGAGGGCTGGGGGTGCAGGATTGTGGCATGGTGAGACCCTTTCATGGCTGCCTTTCTCTCTCTCTTGCATGAACACACATGCATTCTCTATCATGAATAAAATAAATAAACCTTTTTAAAAACTGAATAAAGTTAAAATCATGAGGGTTTTTTTTTAATTGGCAAATTCTAAAACGAACAAAAATGCAAAGAACCAATCATAGTGAGGGCAATCTTGAAGAAAAACAAAGCTGGAATGATCAGATATCGAGAGCTGTTATAAAGTTACAGTGATTAAGGCAGTATGGTCGTGGCGTAAGGATGGACAAATAGAACAAGAGAATAGGGAAGGAAAAAAAAAAAAGACCAGAAATGGGCCTAAACGTGTATGGTGCCCATATGTATGACAAAGGCGATACTGACTACGTGGGGAAAAGGGTGATCTTTTCAACCACTGGTGCTGGGTCAATCAGATATTCATACGGGAGAAACAAAACCTGTATCCCACCCTTCACCATACAGAAAGAAAAAAATTCTGAGTGCAGATTCAAATGTGAATGGTCAAATAACAAACTTTAGAACATAGAGGCTGTCTTCATGACTATATCAATAACGTCTTCACTTCGTGCCTGTATCAAGACTATCTTCATGAATAAAGCATGAACAAAACTTATTAAACAAGACACGCAAAATACTTAACTATATAAACAATTAATCAATTGGACCTTAAGATCAAGAACTATGCATCAAACAGCACCATGATAGGAGTAAAGCCACAGTCCTTGGTATGGGGAAAGATGTATGTAAAACAGATATCCAGCCTGCGATGTGGAACCAGATTACGTAGAGAATGATGCAAATAAGAAAAAAAGAAAGAATAACCTAATGAAAGTATGTGTTTATTTAGACAGAGATTACCCCAATGGCCTATAAACAGATGAGACTATATTCAACTTCATTGGTTGTAAGAAAATGTCACACTGATAAACAAAATTGACTTGCCAGAAGTACGGTTTTTGTCACTTTGGAGGACACTGAGGGATCTGGTGTTCTTTATCCCGTGCCTGTTAGTCCCCACGAGAGCGCTTGCGCTGCCCATGTGCTGGTTAGGTAAGTGCATCATCTCTTCTGGAAGTCACGTGTGCATTCTCCCCGCCTGGTTTGTTCACACTAAGCAACAGGGTCTACCTGACACGTATATCTGTGCTCTATCTGTGGACTATGGAGGTTCTAGTTATACACTCTATCATTTTTTTTTAAGGTTTTTACCATAGGGCACACGCACTCACCAGATAGAGAGAGAGAGAGAAAGAGAGAGGGAGACAAAAACAGTGAGAGGGAAAGTCAAAAAGCACCTCCCAGGCGGATGGCCATGCTTCGGTCCTTCCTCTTCCATTCACCTCCTGGGGTTTGGGCATGCGCACGAACACCTGGCATGTTAAGCCACTGGGTTCAGGACTCAGACAGGAGTCAGCCATGTAGGAGTCCAACTGACCTCTATACAGTGTTTCTTTATCTGGAGACTGATCGTGGGGATGTGCTCGATTTATAAATACGCATTCATTTTTACATGCAAAATGCATGTACCTATGATTTATGTCTCTGTGTCAATATGTACACATATTATGGTTTACATACTTCAACAGTGAGTCCTAAAAATCAAATAACACCTGAAATTAAATGTTAATGGATTCTATTCTCTCTTATGACCTATTGATATGTGACAGAAATTTGAGTGACCACATACATACTCTACACCTAACACTCACCAGTTATTCAAACTTTGCCACATTTCGGGCCAGTAGGAGGCATAATGGTTAAGGCACTGGACTTCCAGACAGCTGAACACAGCTTGAGTCCCAGACCAGGAGGCTTGTAATTCATGCTGGATATGTGTGTGTGAGTGCCCAAAATTCCCAAAGGAGAATGGAGGAAAAGGGATTGTGGTGTGGCCATCCCCCTGGGGGGCGATTTCTCACTTCCTCTCTTTCTGCGTCTGTCTCCAGTGAGCGTAAGTGCCCTATAACAAAAATCTCTCTAAAAAAGAAAAAAAAAATCACCACATTGGCTTTCTTTGTCTTTCTCTCCACCCCCACACACTTTCAGGGTACCTGGAGTAGTTCAGAGTAAGGGGCAGACAGTATAACACTTTACTTCTAAGTTCTTCAGCATGTATCTCCTAAGAACAAGGACACAGCCACATTTGCACTTCCAAAGGAAAAGCAAACTGCACTTTCTCTCTACTTTCATACTCAACGCACAACACGGAATACTTATTTAGTAACATATTTATCTGAATTGACCCCCTCCAAAATTACATATTCATTCATTGTATACAAGACAATCATTTGAAATATGTATATATTGTGGAATGGCTAAATCAAGCTAGTTAACACATGCATCACTTCTCTTTTTTCTTTTTTTTTTTTGAAGAGGTTTTTTTGCTATAGGACGCGTGCACTCACCAGAAAGACAAAGAGAGACAAAGAAAGAGAAAGCAGGAAATCACCCCCCGGGGGGATGGCCACACCGCTATCCCTTCTCCTCCATTTTCCTCTCAGGATCTTGGGAACGCACGCACACACGCCCGGTGTGAATTTAACCCACCAGGTCTGGGACTCGAACTGCAGTCGACTACATGGGAGTCCAGCGACATAGTGATTACACTAACTGCTGGTCCCCCAAACACATACGTCACTTCACATACCTTTTCTGTAGTGAGAATACTCAAAATTCACTCTCTCGGTGATGTCCATGAATACACGGTTGGCTCCACAGCACAACACTCTGCTTGGAAAGCTGGATCCCACGCGACCAACCATAGTTCGAGTCCCAACCCCAGTGATCTGAAAAACACACTGATGTGTGTGTGTTTGTGTGCCCAAATCCTTATGGGATGGAAAAAAAATGGAGGAAAAAGGATTATGGGGTGACCGTGCTCCATTGAAAGACGTTTTCTTTCTCTTTCTTCTGGCAAGTGCAGGTGCCTAACATCAATTTTTTTCCCTTAGGTTTTTGCCATAGGGCACATGCATTCGCTGGACAGAGAGAGAGACAGACAGAGGGAAACTGAGAAGCCATGGCAATGGTCATGCCACAATCCCTTCAATCCCTTCTCTTTCATTCTCCTCTCAGGATTTTGGGCATTCATACCCAGAGTGATTTTTAGGTCACCAGGCCAGAAATAGAACCATAGTCAGCCATGTGGGAGTCCAGCATCTTAACTGCTACAACAACTGCTGGCACCCTACTGCCAATTTTTAGAAAAGAATACATCATTAACGCTAGTCACTGTACAATAGATCTTTGAACTTCTTCTATCTAAAATCTTGTATCCTTTGACCAATATCTCCCTAAATCTTCCTCACTTCAGCCCTTGACACCCCCCATTGTACTTGCTGCTTTTACCATTTCAACTCTTTTAGAATTCATATATAAAGATCCTGTGGGGTCAGTAGGTGGTGTGGTGGTTAAAGTGCTGGATCCCACATGGCCGACTCTACAGTTCAAGTCCCAAACCCATTGGCTTGAAAACACTCTGGGCATGTATGTGAGAATAGACTGGAGAATGGATTTTAGCATGGCCATCTCCCCTGGAGGGTGATTTCTCTCTTTCTCTCTTTGTCTCTATTTGTCTCTCTCCAGTGAGTGCACACATCCTATTACAAAATTCTCAAAAACAAAACCAAAAAAGATCCTGTGGTATTTGTCTTATTTCATTTACCTTACTTAACATAATATCCTGTAGGTGTATCCATGTTTTAAAAAATGACAGAACTTCTTTTTTTAAAGTTTGAGTCATATTCTATTGTGTATATGTATCATATTTTCTTATCCATTCATCTGCTGATGGACATTTAGGCTGATCCTACTGTGAGAAATGACACAATGAACATGGGAGTGGAGATCTCTCTTCATACTGATTTTGCTTTCTTTTTTTGTTAGAGGATGCATGTGCTTGCCCAAAAGAGAAACAGAGAGAGGAGAACCTTCCCATGTGGAATGGTCACACCACAATTCTACTCCATCTCTCCCTTCCTTTGGGATTTAGGCACACACACACACACAGACACACACACAGACACACACACATACACACACACACACACACACACACATCTGACTTGTTTCTCAAGCTGCTGAGTCAAGGACTCGAACTGCACAGTTGGCCATGTGGGATCCAGTTGCCCTAACCATCAGGCTATGGAGATGGCTTTCATTTCCTTTGGATACATCTCCCTTAGTGGAATTGCTAGATCACATGGTTGTTCTCCTTTTAATTTTTAAAGGAACCTCTACACTATTTTCCATAATGGCTATATTAACTTACATTTCCACCAACATTGTACTAGGGTTTCCATTTTGCCACATCCTCACCAACACTTATTTTATCTCTTTTTGGTAATAGGCATTCTAACAAGTATGAGGCAATACCTCACTGAGGTTTTAATTGCATTTCCCTAATGATTGGATACTGAGGATTTTCGCATGTACCTCTTGGCATGTCCTCTTTTTAGAAACATCTGTTTAGATCCGTTACCCATTTAAAAAATTGGGTTTTTTTCTTGCTATTAAGTATCTATATATTTTAGATATTACTACCTTTTCTGTCATATGGCTTGCAAACACTTTCTCCTCTTCGGTAGGTTATCTCTTCACTCTGTTAATGGTTTCCTTTGCTCTACAGAAACTTTGTAGTTTGACACAATTCCATTTGTCTATTTTCACTTTCATTGCCACTGTTTTTGTGGGTCATATACAAAAACACCACTGACCAGACCAAATTAATGAAGCTTCCACCTAAGATTTTTTTTAGTAGTTTTACAATTTCAGGTCTCTTGTTTAAGTCTTTAATCTATTTTGATTGTATACAGTGTGAAATGAGGATCTAATTTTATTCTTCTGCATGTGGTGACCCCATTTTCCCAGTACTATTTACTAAAGAGACTTTCATCAGCATACAGCATAGAATACTCCTGTGACCAGAAGTGTAGGGACTTTTCTCCATACACCAAGAACTTTTTCAATTCTCTGAACATTAACTTAGTGTCCTATAACTCAATTCAGTTGTGGCATTATCCACTGAAGAGTGTCAGCTCCCATGGGTTAAGGACTCGGTTTACCTTTGGATGTGACTTGCAAATTCCAGGCTGTGATCTGTGCTTCTGACAGATAGACTGTAAATTGGGGTTCTCATAATCCCCTTCCTGAGGTTTGATAACCTATTTTTTAAAGATTTATTTTTTTTTACTTAATTTTATATGTTATTATAATTTGTTTTTAATTTTGCCACAGAGAGACAAATTGAGAGAGAAAGGAAAAGTGAGAAAGCAAGTCACCAGGTCTGGGACTTGAACCGTGGTCAACCATGTGGGAGTCCAGCACCTTAACCACCATGCCACTTGCCAGCCCCCCTGGGGTTTGATAATTTCTGTAATGTCTCACAGAACATAGGGAAGACTCTTACATTTACCTGGTTAAATATAAAGGCTACAGACTAACATCCAGGTGAAGAGGCACACAGGGCAAGCTATGGAGAACAGGGTGTGGAACTTCCATGCCTTCTTCAGGTGCAGCACCTGATTATGCTCAGCAATCTGAAGCTCACTGAATCTATTGTTTAAGAATTTTTACAGAGCTTATTCTGCAGCTGTGCACTCCCATCACCTTTTTCTAGAGGCTGTGAGTGGTACTGAAGGCTTCAATCCTCTATTTCCCTAATCACTTGGTCTTTCTCATGACCGCCTCCTTTCTGGGCTATCTTGAGGCCCCAGCTTAAGCCACCTCATTGGTATAAACACAGGTGCTACGCCAGGGGCTCATTATGAATAACAGAAGATGTTTCTTTTATTTATTTATTTATATTGTTTTTTCCCCTTTTTTAATTTCATTTTCTTTTATACATTCAATCACATTATTTGGCTTACAAAAATGGATATTTCAACAGGTGAACATTTCTCCCTAGTATCGTTGATAAAACTATAAAATATCTTCAACAGATAATAACACATTTCTTTGTCCCATTAATGCTTTGCCTCCCTATTTTTCTTCTAAATGTCCTTCCTCAAACCCTCCTCTTTCACGCACACTATATCTGGTATTTACATCTATATACTGTGTTTCTGTATCCTTTAGTCAACTAGTATCAGTCATAGAGTGCGGACACTCGGTATATATTAAGTGGGGACATACAATGCCTCTTCTTCATAGTCTGGCTTGCTTCACTCAGCAGTAAATCTTCCATATTCATCCACTTCCTGTCAAAAGCTAGGGTTTTGTTGTTTTTTTTGTGGTTGAATAGTATTCCATGGAGTATATGTGCCAGTTTTTCTATCCATTCCAGAAGACATTTCTATTACTTGGAAAATTCCAAGGGTTGTAAGAGATTTGTGACAGGAACCAGGACAAAGACCAAATATATTTCATATTATACCACAGCAAGAGTATTATCATATTGAAAAAATATTGTTTCTCATGTACATTCCACTTTTGAATTTTCCCAATCATCCCAATAATGTCCATCATAGTTTCCTATTTTGTTTTGTTTTACAAGATTCAGACCTTAAACAATTTACAGCCAATTCTCTTTAGTGGTGGTTGCTCTCCTCTCCACAGCTGTCTGATAGAGGGGGCTTTCTAGATTCTCCACTGTGGCCAGTCTTTCTCAGTAATGCCCTCTATAGTCTGTGGAGAAGAACCTGGAAGTGTTAGTGATGACACTTGTAAATGAGGCTTCCATCGGCTCCATAGAAGAGGATATTAAAAAGTTGCCCACACTCAACTTTGAGTGATTGATTAATAATTTTATCTGAGGGGCCACCACATGGCGTGGTGGTTAAGGTGCTGGATTCTCAAACAGCCATTGACTACATGGGAGTCCAGTGATGTAAACTTTAAGCCACCTGCTGGTCCCCTTCCTTCCCTCTCTTAATGAACTCCACTTGCTATCCGCTCTCCATATCTGCATCTCTAATTTTTCGTGAACATGAGACAAGAACCCATGTTCCGCTGAAGGTGCTGGGCCTGATCACTCCTGCACAGCGTGCTCCTGAGTCAGAATGACCTTCTATCTTTCTATATTCTAAGAAGAAGCTGGAACTCAACTCTACTTTAAAATTGAAATTTATTATCTTTTCCAGTTATTACTCTTACTAATGTTCAACTTGGCCCGCTTCCAATTTGGCCAGTCACAACTCCTTCAACCGGACTCTGAGACCTTCTGATACGTTGCCATTTGCTCTTGAGCATTTTCTTTTTTGCACATGACCTTTAGGCTAGCTTTGTATTTTCCTGTTTTAGACCTCAAACGGGTCACTTTCCATGGATCTTTTAGTGGGAAGTATCAAGGGAAAACTCGAGCCCTGGAAGTCCTCATTGCCACTGTGGTGTCAATATTTCTAAAATCTTTTAGTGATAAATTGTTATTGTCAATAAAAATAGCTGAGTCTGCAGAAATAATAATGCCTGCAGTTTATTTCCAAGCATGAGACTAAGTGGCCAGACCCAGAAAAAGAAAAGCATGTTTCTTGGGGTGCCCAGATACAGTGGCTCCTTTTATTTGGTTTTGAGAGCCAGAGACATGAAGTTCGTAATTTCCTGTGAAGAATTGCTTTTGTTAATCTGGCCCCAAAAGACAGCACATCTGGAAGTGGAGGCTTGTAGTTACAGGTGGGCTTACAGATGTTTGGGTTGGTGGCTGGAAAAGAAGGTCTCTGTGCAGGAAGAAAAACAGCAAAAGAATGTCTGTGTTTTCCTTTAACAGAGATGAAAAGGCTTCCTATGCATTGCAAAGAAACTGTGCTGGGGGCAGGATGCAGGAAGAGCCTTGCTATCAATGGGGCAGGATGTAGAAAGAATCCTTATCAATGGACCAAGGCAGTCTGTTCATGTTTGTGGGTATGACTTCCCCAGGCCCTTCGAAAACATTTTGGAATAGGAAAAAACAGTCAGAGTTTGGTCCTCAACATTATTTTTTCCTTCTATCTTTTATTTTTTAAAATTTGCTACAGGGCATGTGTGCTCTTTGGAAGGAGACAAACAAAGAGAGAGAGAGAAGAAAAGAGAAAGCAGCTTGAGAGTGGTGGAGAGTGGGGTGAAGGGCGGCCACACTGCAGTCCCTTTTCTCCCATTCTCCTCTCAGGATTGTGGGCATGCACGCACACACTGCCGGGTCCAGAGCTGAGCCGTGCGGTCAGCCATGGAGGATCCAGCTGCCTTAACCACACACTATCAGCTGGCCCCTTACGTTTTTAAAACTCATGATTCATACAGATATTTCTTAGTCTATTTTAAGGCTACATGCATTTATTCCTTCAGTTCCTTATAATATTTCCCTACTACCACTGAGAACTCTGGCTCAAAATTGATATATTTAGTAGTTTGCTCTATTCGCTAATAAAATAAATCTATTTGGGGATCAGTTTAGTTATACTACTAACAAGAACAAATCAACCACATAATATCCTAGATTACTTTACAGTTGGAAGGGCATATAGTGTGTACATATAATGTACTGTGCTCAGAGTTACTTGAGTATTTTTGTGTTATGTTATAAATTTGAGATCCAAAATTTTAGATTCATTTTATCATTTACAATCAATTTTAGGCTCTTTTTTAAAAACATCCTTGTTGATTTAATTTTATTTTTAAAAATATACAAATCATTTACTTGGTTCAAAAGTAAAAGACAGGGTCCTGTCGCTCATGGTGGCACATTGCTGTGGACAGACGTCTGACAGCTGTTTCTATTTTTCCAAAGTCTTTTCCAGAGGGCCTGGGAGTCACAATCACAAACATTAACAGACCATTTTCCCTATTAACAGGGTTCTTCCTGCATCCTGTCCCTGGCACAGTGTCTTAGATGTAGATTTCAACCTATAACAGTATATTCTTTAGCTTATCTCTTCCCAGGACAGGGAACTTCCCTTTCATTGAGATGTAGACCAAGCATTTCTTTCATGTATCTCTTCTCAGGACACAGATCTTCCCTTCCAATCACCAACCTAAAACTTGTGGAACCCCCCCTATAACCTACAAGCTCCCGCTGCCACATGTCCTGCCTTTTGGGGCCAAACCAATGGAAATCTCTTCACTAATTTTGTCTGTTACTCTCAAAATCAAATAAAAGGAACCCCTGTACAGGATCACCCTGAGAAAAGCATGTTTTTGCCTCCTCTCTGGGCCTAGGTCACTCATATTCGGCTTGGAAATAAACTGCATTAATTATTATTAATTTTTTAGAGTTGGTTATTTTCCGTCGACATTGCTAAGATGCGGTTGGTTCTTTGTGGCTGGGACCATGTGAGAGCCCTGGGTTTAGTTTCTGGTCCAGCCTAGCGACTGGCTGTGGTGTGTACTTGTAGGAACTAGAGGAGGCCGAGACTGCAGGAGCAAGAGATCAAAGCTGACGTGGGCCATGCAGTGGGACCTGCCCACAAACGAGCTAGGCGTGCCTGTAGCATGCCCTTCCAGTTGTAGCTGGAAAACTGAGGCAGGAAAATACGGGCACCAAAACCCTTTCTCATCAATTAAAAAAACAAAAGCAAAAACGAGTGTAATAAACCCTACAGCATGAGCTGGCCATCTACAGCCCATGAGCCAAATTTAGCCTGTCACCTGGTTTGTAAATAAAGTTTTATTGGAGCACAGTCAAGTCCATTTGTTTCATTATTTGAACATCCCACAAAGCTAATCCTGGACCTTTATAGAAGGATAAGGACATGGAAAAAAAAATGCTCAGCAGGTTCACTCCCTTTTCTATGCCATTCTTTCTGTTCTCAGCCAGCACTTACAGATAAGCGGTTCCTTTAGTTTCTGGTTTACACACACACAAAATTCACTTACAGTCTAGCAAAGTATTCAGGTGGATTTGTGTGCAGTTATCTTGGGTTTATAAGTATAAATTTATTTGCAGAAGAAAAGAAAAGTTCTCATTTCTTTTTTTTAATAGAGATGGCAAGTGAGAGATCAAAAGCTTCATAAAATAAAATCTATATGCAGAGAATTGTATTTTCTTGCATCACTTGTCAAATACAATTTTTGGTTTTATAAAAGCCAGCAGTGGCATGGTGACTGGGGCACTGAATTCCCAAACGGCCAACCACAGTTCAAGTCCCAGTGGAGACTCTACTTTCCCTCTTTTTCCTTCTCTCTGTCTCTCTCTGATGAGTGTGCATGCCCTATAGCAATTTTTTAAAAATAATAATAATAAATAAAATTAAAAAAATAATTATTTTAAAAAGCATAAGAGGAAATATGATTATTAGATTAGGCACTGTAGGGCCAGCAGATGATACAGCGGTTATGTTGCTGGACTCCCACATGGTTGACTGTGGTTCGAGTCCCGTACCCTGTGGCTTAAAAATCATGCTGGGTACATGTGCGTGCATGCCCAAGATCCCAGGAGGAGAATGGAGAAGAAGGAACTGCAGTGTGACCATCCTCTCTTGGGGGGTGATTTCTCATGTTCCCTCTCATAGTCTCTGTCTCTCTGGTGAGCATGTGCACCCTATGGCAAAAATCTCTTTTAAAAAAAACTGGGATAAGTATTAATAAATTCTCTTTTATTCTGCCCTCTTTTCCCCCTAACTTTGTTCCTCCTTTTCTCATTTTCTATATTACGTGGATATTCAGCATCCTTCTGTGCACAGGGGCACAGGTGAATAGTACAGAGGAAATCCCTGCCCCTAAGCATTTATATTCTACGTGAGGTGACAGTGAATGAATTAAGATAAAGCCCTGTAGAAAAAGATGCTACTGTTTGCCCATCTTGCTGTGGGGCAGTGACAGCAGGTACGGAGGGGACATGGATTAATATGCCTTGTGTTAATATCCCAGTACCCACCCACTGGGCTGCTGCTTTTCCAGATTTTATAGAGGTTAGGAAGTGATCGTGGTAGGAAATTCCCTTCCTTCCTTTTGTTGGACCAAATTTGCTTTCACGTGGTTTGTTGAAGATGGGAGCATTGGGAATAAGGGCTATATATTATATTATATCTGAAACTCCTAAACAAACCTGCCTGCACTTAGGAACTTAGAAAGAAGCCCGACCACAGCTTGTCTAAGTGCCACCTAAGCCTCTCTGTAGAGACGGCGTCAGCGGCCGCGTGGTTACTGTTAGGCTTGATTTGGGAAGGGCCGCGGAGTCAGAGGCGGCAAAGATGAAAATACCAGAGTCAGGCCTTGGGATTTAATAAAACCAATATAATTTATTCTGCAAACAGCTCTCGGGTGAGGTCCCTTGGCCTGGTCAGAGGCCAAGAGAGTCGCGTCCAGGGTGGGTGCTGCTTGTTCTTAAAGGGCCGTATTCCAATAGGTGGTCGCCATGGATCCTTGCCTGGCCAATGAAGTTCGCTGTTTCTGTTCCCCTTTGAAAGGTGGGACAAATGCTGAATGATGAGAAAGTGTGTTGGTGATGGTGGGCCAGATGCAGAAAACAGGAAAGTTCCTGCCAACGGGAATGTTTCCACCAAGTTTCTTTGCCCTTCCCCCAGACCTTGCAGTGACCAGCTCACAGGCTTGGTGCTATTTGTGCTATTTGTTAGCCCCTGGACAATTTCATCTTGCTTGTGCTTTGTTTCCAGATCTACTATGAACTTATCAAATCCTGTGAGTTCAGAAGCATAGTAGTATTGACTGTATTTAGAGAAGGAGGCGTGTGGTTATGATGGAAACCAAAGCCATGTTAGCTCCATGTGGGTGCGTCCGCGTTGTTCCCATACACATTATGAGTCCTTACAGGTGAATGGCTTTGGATCAGACCTTAGACTCTAACCTGAACCTAATGAGAATCGGTCCCATGTCTTTTAGATACTAGAGGTCTTCAAAAGGTTCACGGAACATGCATAATATGAAAAATCTACACGTGGATTTCATTTCTGTACCAAAATAAACTCATACTTTAATATCACTTCTCCATAAAGTCTTTGAAGTACCTAATACCCATCTTCCAGCAGCACTGGGAAGACTTTGCAGAAGTCAGAAATCCTCTGTAGTGAAAACGATCTTCCACACCCGGAAAGTGCTTTGTGCATGGAACTCTATAATTACCCACTGTAAAGTGGGAGGACTATTGAGTCATCCTTTTTCTGCAAAACAGTCAGCTGGTGCTGTGGTGCTGAAGGAGGCTGGATATCACACGGTCTTCTGTGTGGTTCGGATTCTGGATGGAGGGGACCAGCAGTTAGCGTAATGGCTATGTCGCTGGACTCCCACGTAGTCGACCGTGGTTCACGTCCCGGACCCGGTGGCTTAAAACTCATGCCGGGCGCGTGTGCGTGCATGCCCAAGATCCCGAGAGGAGAATGGAGGAGAAGGGATTGCGGCATGACCATCCCCCCTGGGGGGTGATTTCTCGCTTTCTGTCTCTCTGTCTCTCTGTCTGTCTGGCGAGCACACGCCCTATAGTGAAAACCTCTCAAAAAAAAAAAAAAATTCTGGGTGTTTGTGGCAGCTTGAGAAATACACTGAGTGTTTATGAGCGCCCAAATTTCTGAAAAAGGAAATGGAGAGGAAGGGATTGTGACTTTATTATTCCTTATGGGGAATGCTTTCTTACTTTCCCCCATTCCCCTAGTAACTTTTTTTTAAAAAAAAAGAGAGAAACATAAGCTCCAAACACAGATGCCCCGGCATTCGAAGTATTCAGTCTTTAGGATAATGATCAGATCTCTGACTATCATGGAGAATGGGCAAGAATTCTAAACAGCCATTGCTTATCTCCTGTGGTTGACTTCATTTTTAATAGTATTCATCAGAGTTCGGTTTTTGTTTTGTTTTGTTTTGCTAGGGGGTGCATGTGCTCACTGGAGACACAGAGAAACAGAGAAAGTGAAAAATCACCCCCTGGGAGTTACGGCCACTCTGCAATCCCTTTTTCATTCTATTCTAGGGATTTGGGCACACGTACGTATGTGCCTAGTGTGAGTTTCAAACCATGAGGTCCAGGACTCGAATTGCATGTTGTTCTGAGGAATTAATTAAACGTATCTGTGAAAGCACTTATCCCAGGACAGAGCAGTAATGGCCCTCAATAAATATTAGCTAACTTTGCGACTGAAGTTTACTCTATCAGACCCACATGCTCACTGATTTTAAAAAGTGATAGAAAGAACTCGGCCACCTGCTGCCCACCATTTCACTCATTTCCTGTGACTACGTGGAGCTGCTGTCACCCCTGCCTTGGGAATTGGTCTTGGGTTCCTAAGCAGAGCCATGCTCACCCAAGGGGTAGGTTCTCTAAGTAGTCTGAAACATGAATGATTTGAATGACTCGACTAATGTATGGGTGTCTGCATCTGAAGAGCAATGCATCTCCAACACCCCCAGATATCTCTGTCCCCCTTCTATTCTTTTCCCACCTCCCACTCTTGCAACCCATGAAATCTTGCAGGATTTCTCTCACTGTTTCCCAACATGTTTCCTCAAGAAAAATGTGCAGGGTCAGCCTGTGGCATGGTGGTTAAGGTGGCTGGATCCCATATGGCCAACTATGTGGTTCAAGTCCTGGACCTGGCCGCTTGAGAGACCAACCAGGGGTGTGTGTGTGCATGTCCAAAATCCTGAAAGGAGAAACGGAGGAGAGAGGATTGCAGTGCGACCATCCTCCATGGGGCGTGCTATCTCACTCCCTCTCTCTCTGTCTCTCTCTCTCTCTCTCTGGCGACTGCACACACCCTCTAGCAAATTTTTAAAAATAAAAATAAAAATTTCAGTCTCTGAGAGAAACACTTTGCAATTATTTTAATTCCCAATAATGACACAGAAAAAATTAACACCCTTACTTAATTTCACTCACTTGAGTATTAATTAATTTGTAAAGTGCTGTGTCTATTCCCCTGTACATATGTTTAGGGCTTAATTAAAATTAACCCCTAAGAGAAGATACAGCCTGTTTAGAGAAGTACTCTTCTTTTTATTTATTTTGTGTTTGTTTATAATAGATATTTATTTAAAGTAACACACCGGCAGACCAAATTATTTTTAAATTAAATTTTTCAGGTTCGACCCCAACTTCATAAAAATCTTTAAAAACAACCACATCCACGATTGCAACCTAGTTACTTCTTTGCCCACTCTTCTCTCTCTTCTTTCTCGAATAACCTCTTTACATATGGTTCAAGGTAGAAATGATCCTCCTCGTGTTCTGTCCATTGCTCAGTAGGCAAGGTCCGCTGCCTCATGGTCAGGTCCAGGGCTCTCTGAATGCGAGACAACCTGTCGTTACAGAGGTTCTCAGGAAGTCTTCTTACAGCTTCCTTCACATCTTCGTTCTCATAAATCGTATCACCTCGCATTAACCCCAGTTTATTGAATCCTGCGGCATTGTAATACCATTCTTGAATCCCATCCAGCCACCGCCCTGATGCTGAAACAGCCGGCCTGCTCGCCGTTTTGAACCTGAGAAGTACCCTTCTTTAAGTATTCTTACTTTCAGTTTTTATAAGTGCAGAATATTCTCTCTATTAAAAATACACACAACAGGGACCAGCAGTTAGCGTAATGGCTATATCGCTGGACTCCCACGTAGTCGACTGTGGTTCGCGTCCCGGACCTGGTGGCTTAAAACTCAAGCCGGGTGCATGTGTGTGTGTGCCCAAGATCCCGAGAGGAGAATGGAGGAGAAGGGATTGCGGCATGGCCATCCCCCCTGGGGGGTGATTTCTCACTTTCTGTCTCTCTCTCTGTCTGTCTGGCGAGTGTACACGCCCTATAGCAAAAACCTCTCCAGGAAAAAACACTCACACACACACACACACACACACACACACACACACAACATAGAAAAAATATAAAGGTGAAAGATCATAATCCTTCCCATTCCCCCCAAATTGCAATCAATTCTCCAGAGACAATGAACAGCTTTAATAGTTTTGTGTCTTTCCAGACTTGATCTTTTTATTCATATCGGTATGTTCACACAGAAAAGTAGAAAATTGTCTTCTTTGCCATTATCTAATAATACTGAAGTAATATAACTATATATTATCATTCTTTTCCTTTTTTTCACTTAGTAATATGTCTTGATAAACTTTTTCTGACTATGATTCATCTCAAGTTTATTTTTTTTTTTTTTTTTTTAGAGGGTTTTTCTTTTG
>NW_006159626.1:364935-375532 GCF_000334495.1 Tupaia belangeri chinensis
AGACAGACAGAGACATAGAGATAGAAAGCAAGAAATCACCTCCCGGGGGGACGGTCAAGCCGCAATCCCGTCTCCTCCATTCTCCTCTCGGGATCTTGGGCACACACGCACATGCGCCTGGCGTGAGTTTTAAGCCACCGGGTCCGGGACGCGAACCGCGGTCGACTACGTGGGAGTTCAGCGACATAGCCATTACGCTAACTGCTGGTTCCCCATCTCAAGTTTTTAATAAACTTACTTAGTACCACTTTTTGGCAGTAACACACCGTGCCATCTCTTTAATATCTCAACACATTTATTCACAGCTGTTTAGTTATTTCCAGTTTTCACTATTACAAATAAGTTTCGATGGTTAATGTTCTTGTCACTGTGCACATTTGTATTTTCCTAGGATAGTTACCTGGAAGCGAGCGGATTTTCTCAGTCACAAGTAAAATGAAAAAATATGACGGGGTAGCACAACACCATCCTCCCACAAGGGCTTGCCATCATCTACCAAGGACATAGGAGACTCTCTGCTTCCTTCACACGTTCGCTCTCCATTATTATTGTCTGTCTTTAAGAAAAAATAAATTATATTTATTTGCTTTAATATGCATTGCTCTCATGTCTAGATAAGTGAACTATATTAAACTGCACTTATTAGCTATTCATATTTTTCTTCTGTGTGATGCTTATTATAAAAATATAATGTTTGGATTTTTGCCTGTTTTTTAGTGATTTGTAAAAACTTCATGTCATTTTCATGTCAATTGCTCTTGGGTTATATGTTGCTCATCTTTTAACTTCAAGATGCCAATTTATCTTTTGATAGATTTAAATTGTTACATGATCGAATGATTAACATTTTTCTTCTCGGTATCTTTTTTTTTTGGAGAGGTTTTTTGCTATAGGGCACATGCGCTCACCAGACAGACAGAGAGACAGAGAGACAGAAAGTGAGAAATCACCCCCCAGGGGGGATGGTCACGCCGCAATCCCTTCTCCTCCATTCTCCTCTCGGGATCTTGGGCGCACACGCACACATGCCCAGCATGAGTTTTAAGCCACTGGGTCTGGGACGCGAACCGTGGTCGACTACGTGGGAGTCCAGCGACATAGCCATTACGCTAACTGCTGGTTTTCTCTTTTTAGTATCTTGACATTGGGTATTCATCAAGTCTTCACTCAGTGTTACAAAATTTTTTTATAATGTTTTTATAGGTTTTGTTTTATATACTAAATTATTTAATCAAAAGGAATTTATATTGTATATGGAGTAATGTAGGTATGTTTTTCTCCAAGTGGAAAACTGTAATAGTTGATCCAACTATTACTGAATAATCCACCCTTTCTTCATTCATGTAAAATATTTTGTTTATCTTTTACTAATTACTCAGATATACTTAAATTTGTTTTAGAACTCGATTCTGTTCCACAGATAATTTGGAAATGATTCCGCAAATATCACTTGCTAAAATTTTATATCATTTTTAATATCTGATGGGGCATGTTTCTCATTTGTTTTCAGGTTGTAAGCCTCAAAATTTTTTATATAATTATAGATCACACTTGGTAATCTTGTTTAAATTCCATGTACTCTTATTATTTTTTATCTGTTTTGTCAGCTATTTTCTGAAAGGAATAGATTAGCACCTTCTAGTCAAATTATAGTTTTGGTGGCCAGTAGGTGGCAGGAGTGGTTATGGTGCTGGATTCCCACGTGGTTGACCATGGTTTGAGTCCCAGACCTGCCGGCTTGAACCTCACACCAGGTGTGGGTGCATGAGTGCAAGAGGAGAATGGAGAAGTGACTGTGGCATGGCCATCCCCCTGGGGGATGATTTCTCACTTTCCCTCTTACTGTTTCTGTCTCTCTCCAGTGAGGGCACACACCCTATGGCAAAAACCTTTAAAAATTATATATAGGGGGACCAGCAGTTAGCGTAATGGCTATGTTGCTGGACTCTTATGTAGTCGACTGCGGTTCACATCCCAGATCCGGTGGCTTAAAACTCACGCCAGGTGCGTGTGAATGCGTGCCCAAGATCCCGAGAAGAGAATGAGGAGAAGGGATTGTAGCGTGGCCATCCCCCTGGGTGGTGATTTCTGTCTCTGTCTGTCTGGCGAGCACACGCGCCCTATAGCAAAAACTTCTTAAAAAAAAAAAAAAAAAGAGAAAAAAAATTTGACTAGAGAAGGACAGAAAGAGAAAAAAAGAAAGCAAGAAAGCAAACCACCAGGTCCAGTACTCGAACCATGGTCAACCATGTGGGAGTCCAGCACTCTAATCATCATGCCACTTGCTGGCCCCTCCACTTATTTTCATCTTCCTGTGTCATTTTGTTTTGTCTCTTATAAAACAGCATGTTGGGTTTTATCCCCCGTGCCCCCCTCACCCCGGTAGCCTTGGAGTATCTTATTTAGAATTTAACTCATTTCTTTTTAATTATTTAATTTTACTTAATAATGTTGTATTTTAACTTGCTATAGAGCATGTATACTCGCCAGAGACAGAAGAGAAAAGTGAGAAAACAAACTGCCTGGTTCTTGACTTGAATCACAGTCAGCCTTAACCACCAAGCCACCTATTGGCCCCAATCCATTCTCTTTTATTAAAAAAAAAAAAAATTGGAACAAGAGTTGGCATTATGTCTATGTCGTTGGACTCCCATATAGTCGCCCATGGTTCGAGTCCCGGACCCAGTGGCTTAAACTCACGCCGGCCGCATGAGCACGAGTGCCCAAGATCCTGAGAGAATGGAGGAGAAGGGATTGCGGTGTGGCCATCCATCCTGGGGAGTGATTTCTCGTTTTCTGTCTCTCTGTCTCTCTCTGTCTTTCGGGCTAGCGCACACACCCTATAGAATAAACCTCTCAATATATATATATGCATATATATATATATATTCCTACCATATTTTTTGTTTCATTGAATTTTTTATATTTTTCCTCAGTATTTCTGCTAATAATTTGGAAGTTTGTCATACTGATTCTAGTCTTCTACAAATTATTCTATATATTTTTAATGGACATATTTAAACAACTTCTCTGCCCCCTTTCTTCCTTCTCACCTCCTACCTCCTCTCTTCCTTCTTGCTTTCTTCCTTCTCATTCACTTCTTCTTCTCCTGGGATGCTTTTTCACGTGTCTTCAGTTTTCTGTGCTCTTTTTCTCCAGTTCTTCCCTTTCTCCCTTATCCTTCTCTCTTCTTTCTGTATGTGTTTTAGAATTTGATCTCCTGGGCCACTATTTTTATTTTCAGTTTGATTTATTTTATTATTAAGCCCTTCTACTGATTTTTAAATTACAACAATTATGTTTTTAATTTAAAAACACAATTTTTAAAACCAGTCTTTTCTTCTTTGATGGATACAGATCCTACCTGTTCTTTTTAAGAATACTAGTAAGATTTCTTTTTATAGATAGGCTGTCTTCTGCCCTCTGACCCACCTGCCTCCTCAGGAGTCATGTGCTCTTGTTGCTCACCTCCGTCTTTCTGGTTCACACGCTGGTGTCTCTGTTAGTCTGTGCAGGAGCCGTAACAGAGTGCCACAGTCGGTGGGTGAAGTGACAGGGATCCCTGTTTCACTGTTTGACGTTGAGAAGCCCAAGAGGAAAGTGCTGGCCAGTTGGGTTCCCAGTGAGGGCTCTCCTGGCTCACAGAGGCCCACCTTCCTGTCCCACGTCCTCACGTGTCAGAAAGAGGGGCGCGGCTGTCCTGCTCTCCTTGTCAGGACACTGATCCCATCAAAGGAGCCTCCCCTCATGACCTGGTCTCGTTACTTCCCAAAGGCTCCACCTCCTGCTATCCTCACGTTGAGGGTTAGGACTTCAACATATGCATTTGAGGGGGACACAGTTTCGTCCCTAAGAGTGTCCTTGAGTGTCCATGCATTGTTGTCACTAAAAAACTAGGTTGAATAATAGGGAGTGCATTTGTTTCCTGTTGCTGCAGAACAAACCACCACAAACTCAGCAACTCGGAACCACACCAGCGTGCCCTCTCAGTTTCCACGAGATAACACACGGGTGCCGTTTCCAGCCTCCCAGAGGCTTGCCATGTGCCGTTTAAAATGCAGTCCTTCCCCTCTTCAAGGCCAGCAGAAAAGCGTCCCTGCTATTTTGAATTCCTCTGACTTTCACGATCTCAATTTATAATTTCAGACCCACCTAGAACAATTGTCCTTTTGATTAACACAAATTTGAATTATTAGTAACTTAGGCATGGGGTGAATTTGCAAGCCTGGCTCACACTCAGGGGAGGAGATTGCGCAGACCAGGGACCGTGACCTTGGGCCATTTTAGAACCTCACCTTTTACAGGTGCACGCGCTTTCCTGCAGGTCCAGATCTGTTTTCTATCCAGACCTGCTGTTTCTCCTCTAGGACGGCGAGCTAAAACATCAGGCTTAAGTGAGGTGGGGGCGGAGCATGCTGACTGCCTAGTTGTACAAGTTATCCAAAATAAAGAAACTCTACCAGGAATGAAGGTTCTTAGGACATTTGATTTTAGGGTAAAAAAAGCTTTTTCTATCAAATACCCAATAAGTATAATGCCTGTCCTGTTTCTCTTAATTTTCTACCCTCAACTAGGAACCTTTTGAGGCGGGTAGTTCATTTTTTTTCTTTCATGCAGTTTTGGGTTTTCACTCTTGGTCAAGCACTGCTGCAGCCTGTTGCTGAGGTGAACTGAGTTGGGGTCTCTGCCCCTGCTGTTCTGTGTCCTCTTTCTCTTTTTATTTTTCAGAGAAAGATTTTTGCTATAGGGCACTTGTGCTCACAGGAGAGACAGAGAGAGACAGAGAGACAATGCGAGAAGTCATCCCCTGCCCCAGGAGGGATGGCTATGCCGCAATCCCTTCTCCTCTGTTCTCTCAGGATCCTGGGCACACTCTCACACGCGCCCGGCCTGTGTTTCAGGCTGCCAGGTCCGGACGCCAATTGCAGTCGACCACGTGGGAGTCCAGAGATGTACCCATTGCGCCATCTGCTGGTCCCTGCGTCTATCTGTTCAATTAATTTTTCTGACAGCTGCCCAGGGCCCCTCCTCAACTTCACATTTGCTCAGTCTGACCTTGAAGGTTTCCGGGATCTGTCGCGCTCTCTGAAGGTGGTGCTGGCGCAGCTGTGATGGTGTAACTGTGTGTGCGACTGTGTGTGTTCGAGGCTCTCTTTCCTTCCATTTTTGTTCCATATGCTTTCTATTTTTCAGGAATTTCTCACCATTTTTTATCTATTGATAGCATTGTTTTAGTTTTTTTAATTTATTTTTGCTTGCTATTGGGCATGCTTTCTATCAGAGCAAGACAGAGCGAGGGCAAGTGAGAAATCAACCCACCAAGGAACTGGCCGCACCACAATCCCTTCTCCATTCTCCTCTCGGGATTCTGGGCCTGCACAACACGCATCTGGCATGTCTTTGAAGCCGCTAGGTCTGGTTTGCCAATCGTGGTTGGTCATATGGGAATTTAGCTCTTTAGCCTCCTCGCCATGCTGGCCCAGTGGCACTTAAAAAAAAAAAAAAAAAAGTGTTGGACAGATTCGGGTGGTTTACCTGGGAGGAAGTCAGGAAAAGAGAGCATTGTCCCACCAATCACATCGATTAATTCTTGGGGGATTTAGCATTCGTCGATGGTGCTGGGTTTTTTCCTCTGGATTACTCCCCTTTATAACAAGTTGGTGTCAAAGAACGTTCTCTGACATCAACACTGCCGCATGTTCTCTGCCCTAGCTTGTGCGTAAGTGAGTAACAGGCCTCGCTGGAGATGTTCACACAAAGGACGGCTACTTTTCCAGAACCGAAAGGAAACTGATGCATCAGAAAAGGTGACTAATGAACGTTCCCCAGGAATATGGCTGCAGATGCCAGATCTGATCAGATAAAACAGTGCAAGGAATTTCCTGGAACCCACAATAAACTTACAGAAACATGCTTTTTGGACTGCGTGAAGGACTTTACAAGAGAAGTAAAACCTGAAGAGAACCACTGTTCAGAATGTGGCTTACAGAAGTATCTAAAACACATCAAGAACATCCGTGAGATTTCAGGAATGTATTCAGCAGAATGACGCCTTGGCAGGCAAAGTGGGACCCCCTGGCCAGCCACGGTAGAGAGGCCTGGATGGCTGGACTATCGGCGAAAGCGTGCCAACAGCTACCGCACTGGCAGTGAGGACTCGCCTGACAGAACCCCCGAAAGCAGCAGTCCCCATGTTAAACTGCTGGTCACAACTGTTTGGCAAATGGAAACCGCTGGAGAAACAAAATCACATAATCTAAATAGAAGGTCTTATTGTGAAATAAAAATAATACAATGCAATTTTTGTTGAGGCCTCACAGTTCAGCAGCTTGGTCGCTTGATTAGAAAAATAAGCCATTGTTTCTTCAATCGTGACTGTTAATTGTGAAGCAAAATATGTGTTCAATCATGTATGAGGTAGAAAAAAATTTTATTACTGTGAAAGTGAAATAAATGGAAATATCACTGAACAATTGTTTAGACTACATAGCGCCATATTATTCTGACTGGACTGTGAGTACGTTAAGATGCTTTTCGGTAGGCATCCTCCTCTAAGCATTCCTGTTCATTCATGTCCGCCTCAAATTGCTGGTGAATACATAAAACAATTACTTGCTACTCAGTTCAGTGCCTTATCTTTGTCTCGCCTGCCTTGTCAGGGTGAGCATTACACATTCTTACCCTTGCTACATTTTCATAAATGTTCTGGAAACATCCCTCCAAGACTAGCTTGGGAATGTTTAGAGCTGACCATTATGCTCTAGTGGAGTCTGTGTTGTTTTGTTCATAAGCTGAGAGTCCAAAAATGAATGATTTTCAATTTGACCAATGATATGCATTTTTCTAAGTCAAACAAAGGGACTGGTCTAATGAAAAATGAACAAAAAAAAGTTTTCTTGGGCCACTAAATATGTACTCACTGTGAAGTATTAATAAATTTCACATCTTTTAAAAAAGATTTAAGGTAGGAAGGAAGGTAAATGGAAGAGCTCTATCCGTCATTTCGCTCTAACTTCTTTTTCTCTTTTTATAACATCAAGTCTTTTGCTTTTTTCTTGTCATTGTTCAATTAGTGTTGTGTACAAGCAGATAATCAACTCTTTTTTTTTTAAAGAATTACTTAACTTTATTTATTTATTTATTTATTTTAATTTGACCAGAGATGAACAGAGTGAGAGAGAAAGAGAGAGAGACAGAGAAAGCGAGAATGCAAGCCACCAGGTCTAGGACTCAAGGGATATATATGTTGTTGTAACAATAAAAATATTTCAAAATAAACATCAAGGTTAAAACAAAAAACAAACAAACAAACCAAAAAAAAAAAAAAAAAAAAAAAAAACCACGGCTGGCCATGTGAGAGTCCAGCACCCTTAACCACCACGCCACCTGCCAGCTTCCAGATAACTCTTCAAGTGGTCTTTTATTTCATTTGCTCTCCAAATCTTTACTCTTCCTTTCTTATTTCCCCAAATAAAAAAAGGACAAGTAGAAGACACACATGAAAATCAAATATCACTTTTCCCTCTTCGTCCCTCCATTGTGAAAAGAAAATGGACTTTGATTGAAATTGCTGGCTAAAGTGAAACCCTTGCTTCATTAGTGAATTTCCTTTCCACCTGACTCTCCATTGCATGGGTAAGGGGAGAAAAAAGTTTCCCTCCAGCCTTCTAGGTACTTTGGCTGGTCTACAAATTAAATTGGCATCAGATTAACAGGACAAAACCGTATTCAGTTACGCATGTGCACGCAGGAGTCCCACAAACACACGAGACTCCAAAGAAGGCCAGATGATTGAAGCTTATGTAGCATCGGAGTGAGAGAAAGGAAGAGGCTTGAGGCTTCTGTGAGGAACTGGATCCTTTTACAGGAGAGGGAAGGCAGGAAATGTATAATGAATAAAGGGTGCATTGTTATCAAGAGAACTCTCAGCTAATGAAAGCAGCCCTTTTCCTGAGACACAGAATTTTAGCAACGCAGATTTGCTTATAGATGCAAATTTCCTTTACAGAAAGGTGGCTTTTCAGGACTGCTCCTCTGTTGGCAGCTTCCCTGCATGACCTCCTCAAAATATGTCAAAGAAAGATGAATTGGGATGGCATATTCTGGTCTCTTCTCGTCGTATTTGGGGTGGTATTTCTAAGTCCCAATAACTAGCACACTTTCATTACCTTCAAACGACTAGAATGTTTTCATGAACTAGGCTTATTCAACAAGCCATCAAAAGGAAAGTGGAATCAAGTTAGTAGCCTCTCTTAGGAAGCTAATGTAAAATTCTGAGAGAGCACAACCTCACAGGAAAATCGAAGCTTCCTAATTGGATAGCAAAGTACAGACTGTCCTTTCAAGAGACAGGATGGCATAGTTTAGCCCATGATTTAAGGGAGAGATTTTAAAGAATCAAATTTTGAAAGGGTTATATAAATATTTAAACCAACATATGCCACTTGTATATATATACACACACACACACACACACACACATACCAAGCTGACTGTCCGACTGTCTAAACTCACAGAGCAAGGTGGTCAAATTTGAACAGAATTTATAGCAGACTTGTGTGGTAGATGCATATTAGAAATCAGAGCATAAATTCAGATCCTGAGAGAGTAATAGTTACTGACATATAGGACAGGGGAGAGCCATTTCACATGTTCTTTCAGCAGAAATATAGTAAAGGGAATCGAAGGAAAAATGATTCAGAGAAAGCCATGGCTTGCAAAATGGGCCAGGTGGAAAGAATATTAATTCTAATACACAAGGCAAGCATTCAAGGGTGAAGGACTAGAGATGGTGATCCATCCTTTTCTGTGCCAGATTGAGTACCATCCACACCATGCCAGGAAAACATTCTATTTGGGGCCATGAACTCAGTGGAAAATTGAGTAACATCTATAAATTCTACTTGCTTCCTTTTCCAGATCATTAAAGATATTAAACTAGACCGGGCCCAACACCGACCCTTGCAACACTCCACTACGCATTGCCCTGGAGTTAATTACGCAATCATTAATCATGTGCCCATTGTTTATAATCGCCCAAGCATTTTTAATATAACTAGATTCTTATTCAAGCCTGTTTCAAATTAATTTTGCAAATAAGATTTGGAGGTCCCAGATACAATGATCCATTGGCACCTGCATTAATCAATTAGGCAGCATTTTCCCTCTCCCATCCTTGGGAGTTTGCCTGGTAGGAGGCGCCCTCTCTGCAAATCTACACTTTGCTAGACACAGCTCCTCTGTGTGGTAGCTGTTCATAGCTTTTCTCTCTTAGTAGCTGTGCCGTAACTTTTTAACATGTTGCCATAGAGCTACCACACAACGTGGGCCCAAATTGTGCTTGTTTTTTGAAAGACTGATTACACATCTGTCTTGTTCTTTATTCCTGTCTCTGCTCCTGTCTGTTTTCAGCAATATGCCTTAGTTCTCCACTTGAAGTAACTTGTTGATGTATTTCTTTAACACCATTTAGGTTCTTCTTTGTCTGGATGTGTGTCGTGTACATTTTGTACATGCTAATGTTTTATAACTTCCTCAGATTATATTTTAAACGAGTTCTTTTTCTTCTTTTTCTTTAATTATTAGAGGGGGTATACACTCACCAGAGAGAGAGAGAAAGAGAGAGAGAGCACTTCTCAATAGGACACCGTCATGCCACCATCCGTTCTCAGTTTCTTCAATCTGCTGGGATCTGGAGCACACATACACAATGCTGCTTGTGTGTTTCTCCAGTCACCAGGTCCAGGACTTGAACTGCACAGTTGGCCACGTGGGATCTGATTCCCATAACCACCAAACCATGCATGGGCCAGCTTTGCAGTAATGCTTAATAAAGTGATTCTGGAGAGCTTACTTCCTAAAACCCACACATCACATCCCACGAGATACATTTCTGTGTGTTGAGATCTATCGCTCTCTACAAATAGTTCCTTTTACCAGATGGAACATTAGCAGAGATGTTCATCAAGGTCCACTGTCACCAAACGCCTCTACTCCTGTTTTCACCGTGACCTGCCTCTTTCCATTGAAGCTGATTGGGCTTGGTTAATGAACACCTGTCCCAAATGCTGATGAACTTGCTGTGGCCCATATGATCTACCTGAAAAAGAATAAGTAGACCAATCAAATTTCTTTACCAGGAATTTGGAACTGGGAGACTGAGAAATAGAAGCAGTTAGCAAAGACATTGAAAAAGAGGTAAGAACAGAGAAGCCTTGATAAGCCATGCTAAGCAACAGCCACAGGAAAGTCAGAAGTTGAGAAAAGAGAAACTGGAAGTGAAACAGAAAAGCAAATCATGCAGTTGACATGCCAGCGCAGTGGCTCCCTCCCTCCGGCTGTCATCCCCGGGAATGGATCACCATGTCTTAGCAGCCTCAGCCTGAACAAGACATTGTTTTTCTTACCTAGAATAGAAAGCTTACCTGCTTCTTCTCCAACTGCTCCCCTAGCCACCCTCCACACACACACACGCACACACACACACACACACACACAAAGTATCTAATCCTGCTTCCATCCCTACAAATTCCATCAGTGACTTCCCTTTTTTTTTTTTTTTTTTTTTGGGGGTTTTTTCCCATAGGGGGGGGCACCT
>NW_006159626.1:375663-392221 GCF_000334495.1 Tupaia belangeri chinensis
GGGGTGAGTTTAAAGCCCCCGGGGCCGGGACGCGAACCGCAGTCTACTACGTGGGAGTCCAGCGACATAGCCATTACGCTAACTGCTGGTTCCCTGACTTCCCATTTTCAAGAGAGATTTTTGCTACTGGGTGTGTGTGCTCTCTGGAGAGAAAGAGAGAGACAGAGAGTCAGAGAGCAAGAAATCCACCCCTCCCCTGGGGGAATGGCCATGCTGCAATCTCTTCTCCTCCAGTCTCCGGGGATTTTGTGCGCGCATGCGCACGCACACACACACGCTCCTGATGTGAGTCAAGCCTCCAGATTCAGGACTCCAACTCTGGTCAACCATGTGGGAGTCCAGCGACATGACCATTACACCAGCTGCTGGTCCCAGTCTTCCCATTTTTCATAAAAAGGGCCAGAACCTTTCTCATGACTTCTAATAAATACTACACGGTCATCCATAGTCTTTATAGTGCCTTGTTCTTTGTGTCAAGGGAACTTGGCACCCCCTTCCTCCTGGTCTTAGGGCACTTTGCCTCTTTGTCAGACAACTCCTACTCCTCTTTTGGTTCCAGTGTCAATGTATCAGGATAACTGTTCCTCTCTTGCAGCCTTCACAGGTCTGTAAACCTCTCTTTTATAGTAGACAATAGAAATTTAAAATTTTATGTTTGTGGCTATTTGGTCAATATCCGCTCTTATCCTAGTGGCACCGTGGCACTGTATCTGGTTATCACTCAACATTTTACCTCAGAATCTAGCACGGATCTCAGCACGGAAAAGGGGCTCAGCAAACAGTTATTACAAGAATGAATGAGAAGCAAAACCATGGAGGAAGAGGAAAACATGGACTTGTTCCTCTTTCATTCTCTCCACTCCGCATGCAGTTCATCAGCCAGCTGTGTGCAATCTACACGTAAGGTGTGGATTCTCCTGAGTCGGCGAGCTTCTCCTTACCACCACTTCTACTAACCTAATCCAGGCCACGTCAGCTCTCACCGTACCACTGTGTGGGCTTCTTCTTGGTCCTTTCTACTCTGGTCCCTACAGAGAAGTCAGAGAGGTCTGTTAAAACATCACACCCTCCAATGTTGGGAACCAGCAGTTAGCGTAATGGCTATGTCGCTGGACTCCCACGTAGTCAACCACAGTTCGTGTCCCGGACCCGGTGGCTTAAAACTCACTCTGGGTGCGTGTGTGTGCGTGCCCAAGATTCCGAGAGGAGAATGGAGGAGAAGGGATTGCGGTGTGACCATCTCCCCTGGGGGATGATTTCTCGCTTTCTGTCTCTATGTCTCTCTCTGTCTGTCTGGCGAGCACATGCGCCCTATAGCAAAAATCTCTCAAAAAAAAAAAAAAATCACACCCTCCAATGTCTTCCATAACAAAGTCCAAACTTGTGACTTTTCCGTTCCTTGACTGCTAATTTCAGTTCATGGCTTCCACCTTCCTCTTCACATTACTCAGTCATGCTGACCTTTCTGTTACTCCTTATACACAAAACCCATTCTGGCCTCAGACGTTTATTTCCTCTTTTCCTGGAATACATTTCCCCACATTGTTCTCTATTCTTTCAGATCTCTGCCTAAAAGTCACTTTCCTGGAGAGAGCTTATCAGAGTCCCTAAAATAGTCCTCCCCTCTCTCCCTCAGTCTGTGTCACCTTTTTGTTCTATGTCTTCATAGGAAGTTTTACGTTTCACATTAAATTCCATACGTGCTGTGTGTCTCCCCAGTGGAGTGTGATTCCCAGGAAGACGGACACTCTGTATTGCTATTAAATTCAGCAATAACCAAGGTCCAGAACTAAGGCACAGAGAAGTTGTTTAATAATTATTAGTCGAGTCCTGGCAACCTCGCTCTATTCTGTGCAGATAGCACGCCTGCAAACATGGTGAACGTCCCTGAAACCCTCCGGACTTTCTGTAAGAAGTGGCAAGCACAAAGAGGGCAAGGAGTCTCGTATGCTCAGGGAAAGCAGTGTTATGATAAGGAACAGAGTGGTGACGGTGGAGAGACTAAGCCTATTTTCCAGAAAAAAGGCAAAAACTACAAAAAAGGAGACTGTACTGAGGCTTGAATGTATGAGCCTAACTAAGAGAATGCTGGCTATTAAGAGATGCAAGCATTTTAGGGAACCAGCAGTTAGCGTAATGGCTATGTCGCTGGACTCCCACGTAGTCGACCGCGGTTCGTGTCCCGGACCCGGTGGCTTAAAACTCACGCCGGGCGCGTGTGCATGCGTGCCCAAGATCCCGAGAGGAGAATGGAGGAGAAGGGATTGCAGCGTGACCATCCCCCCTGGGGGGTGATTTCTCGCTTTCTGTCTCTATGTCTCTGTCTGTCTGGCGAGCGCACACGCCCTACAGTGAAAATCTCTAAAAAAAAAAAAGAGATGCAAGCATTTTGAACTGGGAGGAGATAAGAGAAAAGGCCAAGTGATCTAGTTCTAAGGTTCATCTTTTCTTTATGAAGACAATAAATTTTGAGGCAAATGTTCAGCTCATTTGACTACAGTTTCAAATAACGTAATCGATAAAATTCCCCTTGTGGGGAAATTTGATTCATGGTAAAAAAAAAATATTAATTGAATGAAGAAGTTAAAAAGGAGACGAGAGCCAAGACAGTGCCTAGCACATGGTACTTGCTAAGCAAATAACATTACTATATTTCTAAAGATACTTAACCTTTGATGCCATAAAAAATGTAAAAGAAATTTCTCCAATCAAGATCAACATAATTGATAGTTAAAAACAAGTATATATAATGAGGAAAGAATCATGTTTTCAACAAATAGTGCTCGGACAATTGAATAACCTGAAAAGAATAAAGTTAGAGCTCTACCTCAGATCACATGCAAAATTAACTCTAAATGGATCAAAGCCTAAATATAAGAACTGAAACCACACAGTTATTAGAAAACAACTGTAAATCTGTGTGACCGTGGATTAAACAATGGTGTCTTATATGTGCCATCCAAAACACAAGCCACCAAATTAAAAAAATAGATTAATTGGACTTCAGAATAAAATGAAAACTGTGATTCAAAGAATAGCATCAAGAAAGTGAAAATCAAACCACAGAATGGGAAAAATAGTTGCTAATTATATAAAAGAGTCTATTATTCACAATACATAAAGCACTATTGCAACTCAACAATAAAAACATGTTTAAGTGGGCAAAGTATTTTAATTGACACTTACCCAATGAAAATATACAAATAATCAACAGATTATCAAATTATGCTCAATTTGATTAGTCATTAGGGAGATATAAATCAAAGCATAAGGATATACCATTTGATATCTACTAGGATGGCTATAATTTAAGGAAAGGAAAAATAATAAGTGTCAGAAAGCTTGAAGAGAAACCAAAACTTTCATACGTTGCTGGTGAGACTGTAAAATGGTACAGCCATTTTGCGATTCCTCAAAAAGTTAAACATAGATTTACCATTTGACCTAGCAATCTCTTTCCTATTTATGTACTCAAGATAATTGAAAATACATGTCCACACAAGTTTATACATGAATATTTATAGCAACATTGTTCATGATAAGCAAAAAGTGGCAACAACCCAAACATCCATCAGCTGATGAATGAACAATAATAATATATCCATACAATGGGATATTATTGAACCGTAGTTGATGAGGCATTGATTTGTGTTACAAATTAATGAATCTTGAAAAGAATTATCCTAAATGAAAGAAACCAGACACAAAAGACCATACACTATATAACTCTTTTTATATGAAATGTCCAAAATAGGCAAATCCACAGAAACAGAAACTAGGTGGATTGGTTGCCAGGGACTAGAGTGGTGGTAAATGCAGACTGCCTGCTAATGGATCACAGGGCTCCTTTGTGAAGTGATGAATCTGCTCTGAAATTAGATGGTGGCAGGGGTTGTATAACTTTGTGAATATACTTTAAAAATCACCAAATTGTATGCCTTCAAAGGCGAATATTGATACATTAATTATAGCTCAATAAAAGAAAAGAAAAATGAAATAAAAATCACAAGCACATTAAAAACATCCCTGTATAAAAGCATTATTAGTTTCCTCAATTGAGCTGTAATTTTTTTCAGTTCTTTATTAAAGTTTGAAAGTAGCTTTTGCATGGGAGAGAATAATTGAAACTTTTCTGTAAAACAAAAGTAAGAATGGTGAAAGACTTGGAATGAAAGGATTTAAAATAGCACTTGGTGGTTTGGTACTTCCCATGTGGCTTTTAACTATATGAAAAGAAGTGCCCTAGGGCTGACAGCTCTCCAGGGTCTACCTCTGTTCTCATGACGCCATGATATGGTGTGGGTCCTAGCTCTGGATTTCTGTGAGAATCTCTCTGTAAATGCATAACTGGGATTTGATTGAACCGGCTTGCTCAGTTACTGTACCCTATAGTCATACAGACCTAATGAGAACAAGCATTTATTCTACTTGTTTCATAACATTTTTTCATCTAAATATTTAATGTGAGAAATCTTTCCAGGGACAATAAACATATGCTATATAAATCATTCGAAATGATTACACAATGTTTTATTACTACCAAAAAGTGAAATCTGACCAGTATTCTATGACTACACTTCTACATTTAAAACATTATTATACTCTTGGGACCGGCAGGTGGCATGGTGGATAAGGGTGCTGGACTCCCACATGGCTGACTGTAGTTCAAGTCCTGGACCCGGCGGCTTGCTTTCTCATTTTCCCTCTCTTTGTCTCTTGCTCTGTCCCTCTCTGGTAAAAATTAAAGTAGATAAATAAATAAAGCTAAATAAAATTACAAAAAGATATTATTATACTCTCTATATGCCTAATTATTTTTATTGATTTCTTAATAAAGGTTTCTGATTAGATAAACCATGAAATTTTTCTATGAAGAAAACAAAAACCTAAAAAGATTAAAGACCTACAATGAAACCATTAATACTTTGACATTTTTTTTTTCCCATGAGGCTATAATATGATTGAGCATGTACTGGAATTGAGAACTCTATCGAGGAAAATCGTTGTCACAGAGGGTTGGTGTCACACAGCCTGTGTCCTGACCAGTATAAACGATGGCGCCAAATGGTAGCTTTTCAGTCTTCTAGTTGGGACTGAAGAGCGCATCTATAGAAGCCAGATTTTAAAACTTGCATACTAGTTTTTCATAATGAGGATCCTTATTTTACAAGTCATATGTTTGTGAAGTGCTTCACTAAAATGTCTTATTGCCTAAAATTAACTTTGCCTTTAACTTTTTTTTTTTTTTCACTTGGCTCTAATCCAGTTATGGGAAATTGAACTCCATGTGGAAAGCAGTAGAATTGTTCTTTCTAAGCTCACTTACCTCCATTAAGATGAAATCTTTAGGTCTAAGAGATTGTGATGGCTCAGCACATGTGATGGCTGAATTGTTTATTCCAGATAAAGTGAATTTTCAGGTGTTAAGTTTATTTAGGAGGAAAAATAACAGAGGAAGGTATATGATCTTCAGGAACAATAGAATGATGTACTTAATGAAAGGGCTGGCTAGATACTCTAGTATCTTCTTAAACTCTGAAATGTCTTGACCCAATTATCCTGGGGGTAATTCAAACCTTCCCTCCCCCCACCAAGATTCTTCTCCTTTATTACATAATGGATTGATATATTCTTGGTTTGTAGAGTTAACATTTTGAAAAAAGTTAATCCTAGCCATTCCCAAAGGATCGTTTTTAATCGGGTTTACAGAGAAGAATCGAGTCTCAGCATGAATGTATTTTGGAATCTCTAGGTGGGTTGAAGTAGAGCTCTATGTTCAAGGGCATTTTTTGGGGGGGATATCTGTTACACATTAGTTCATATATTAAAGAAAAGTGATTCATTTCTTCCGTTGACTTTCCTTTATTCCTTGATTTCGTATCTCTGTCTTTTTTCATTCGCAATCCATTCCTTGTCCCACCATTGAGCCAAATTAGGATTCTAGATTTCTCTGAGAAGATAGACTAGTGTTTTTGAAATACGCAGATTTGCAGTTGGAAGTTTTCTTCCTCCACATTGGAGAAGCATCTCCAGATTGCTAAGTGACTGGGGAGGGAAGAGGTGTCTGTGGCTGTGTTCGCCACGTGCCTGCACTTCTCTGCCCGGATGGCTGTGAATCTACTGTTACCGTGATTGTGGCATCTTTGCCATCTGCCTTGTTTTTGCACTCATAAAGATTGCTCTTCTGAGCCACTTTCCATCAAATGACCAATGCAAAGATGTGTCGCAATGGCTTAACAGGGTGAACATGGCCCCTGTGAATTCTAATAGATCTGCCTTTTGTTCTGGGCTCTCTGCTTGAACAGGGTCTTTCCTTGCTGCAAAAGACCTGCAGCTTATGTCCCCAGTGTGAGCAAGAACAGGAAAGGGTAGTTTGAAAAGTAGAGAAAGGTTAGATTAGAATTGTGATTATTTCTCCTGATTGGGCATGTGGCCTCATAAGAATGTTCTCAGTCTGGTGGTTCTGTGAGTCAGTGCAGATTACTGATTATATATATATATATTTTTCCCTTAAAGAATTATTTTACTTAACTTTATTTATTTATTTATTTTAATTTGACCAGAGAGGGACAGAGCGAGAGAGAGAAAGACAGAAAGTGAAAAAGCAAGAAACCAGTTCTGGGACACGAACTGTGGTCAGCCACATGGGAGTTCAGCACCCCCAACCACCATACCACCTGCTGGCCATATTTTTTTTAATTGACATTTAATCACATATCTCTTTACAGTGTATGACATTTCTTTTTCCAGCACGAATACCATGCATATCAGTCAAGACAAAGATATTACTAAATACATTATTATCAACGAATAACTTCTCATTTTTTGTCAATTAAATGTACTTTTACTTTCTCCTCCCTCCCATACTAAACTTTCCATTTTTTATTGGTTCACAAAAGATCTTAATTAAACTAAAAATATGGATAAAGTTAAAATCTAGTGACAAGTGCACTGTAATGTTCTTCTGAAACATTTTTTCCCCTCTCTGTTTCCCCTTTTACTAAAGAGAGGTAGAAACTAACTCATTTGCAAAAGAAAAAAAAAAGTTTAGTCTCAATTTGGTCTGATATTTACACAAAGCCACATAAAAATTTCTGATGCAAGGCAACAGATACTGTTGCATTATTGACCTTATGCAGATAACCAAACAAAAATATTCATAAATATTTTCCAATTGCAGATGGGTCAGGAAGGGAGAAAAGTCTATGTTTCAATTAAAAAAAAATTAACAAATTGCTGAACATATCAACAATTAAAAAAAAATCCCTAAATCTGGAAGACAAAGCATAGAAGAAAATCAGTAATGTTTTAGTCAAAAGTTACAGAATTCTATTTTACCAGTTCAGTCTCATGTAATTAACCTCTCTTTTGTTGAATTTACAGTGTTATTATGGTTTGATCTTTACATTTAAATCCTGGATATTAACATCCAACATTATTGATATTTCTCGACTTGTCTCTACCATTGTTGGCCTTTTTCTTGGTCATTTTTTGCTCTCTTTTTTCTGTCTGTCTGTCTTTAGTTTTCCTGATATAGCACTCCCTTCAGAACTTCTTGAAGAACTGATCTAGTGTTGGAAAATCCCTTCAGGTTTTGTTTATTTGAGAATGTTTTGGGCTTTTCTTCCCATATGAAGGATAATCTTGCTGGGTATAGTATTCTTGGTTGAAATTTTCACTTAACACTTTGAATATATTTTCCCATACTTTCCTTGCTTACATTGTTTCTGATGAGAGGTCCAATATTAGCCTGATGGGATATCCTTTGAAAGTAACTTGACGTCTCTCTCTCGCCAATTTTAGTATCTTGTCTCTGTCTGTGGTTGTGGTCAATCTGGCTATGATGTGCCGTGGAGACCTTCTTGAGTTGATTCTTTGTGGGATCCTTTGTGTTTCCTGGGTCTGGATATTTGAATGCCTCTCTAGATTTAAAAAGCTTTTTTCCAGGATTTCCAGGAATACATTATCAATGCCTTTATTAGTTTCTTCACCTTCTGGAATACTGATTATCTGGATGTTTAGACATCTAATGGTATCTAGTAATACTCATATATTATTCTCACTTTGGGGGGTTATTTTCTCAGTCTTTTTGGTGATTTTTTTCCTAGGTCAGAGGTTCTTCCTTCTACATCTGAGATTCAATTTTCTGCATGATCTAATCTGCTTTTAATACTTTCAAGAGAAGTTTTGATTTCCTATATTACAGCCTTACCTCTAACTGTTCCATTTGATTCTTTTTTGTGGCATGTATTTCCTCTTTCAGATTGTGCAAGAACTTTCTCACCTCCTGGAACTCATTGTCTCTTTTCTCCTGCTTCTTCTGGAGTTTGTTGTCTTTCTTCTCTTGCATCTCTGTTAGCTTTGTCACTATGAATATTTTAAATTCCTTATCTGACATTTCCAGGAGTTCCATTGTACTGTCTGTGGATGATGAATGGCTGTTCTTTTCCTTTGGTGGAGAGATTTTTTTTCTTGTTTTCTCATATTTATTGTGCCTCTGATTGTTTCTGGTCATCTGATGGATGATATGTTTTTTCCTACTTTCTTGGAGTTAATTCTGAGCAGTAGAGGCATGCAGGAGGAGATGACCCACAATATCTCTGCAGTTCTGTTTCCCTAATGCTCACCAAGCAACCTGCACTTTTGTTTATGAAATTTTTTTCTGCAGCTGTAAGCTTGTATGCTTCGCTTTACCTTGAGATACTTCTATGCCAGTTTTTCCTCTACCACTGTGTTTTGCGATGTGGTACCTACAGAAAGAGATTTGAGTTTAGATTTATGGAGATGAGTTTCTCTCTTTCTGTACGCATTCCGTTAAAGGAGCAGGGCTGGGCCCACTTCAGACGTAGATGGATTCTCACTAGGTGTTGAGCTGGAAGGGCTGCTATTTTTAATAATTCAGTTGAACTTAATAACTCAACTCAATAACAAGTACTTCGGTCAACATATTGAGCCCTCAATCCATCCTAGGCCCTATAGTTACAGGACACTGCAGGAGTGTAGGCACATTTTGTTCATTCAGCTTACTAGGTGAACCCTTGTCTGAGGTAGAGCATGCTCTAGCTGTTCTCTTGTCCTTCATGGTCGCCTTGGGTACAGCGAGGTGGTTCACAGAACTATAGGAAAGCTCAGCTGTTTGGAGGTCCTGAGGGACAAATAGGAAGGAGGTATAAATCAGACTATAGATGAGTAATTTGAATCTCTTTTCAAAATACTTTAAAATTATTTTTGTAACAGGGAAGTAATTTTCCATTTTCTTTTATCCAGAGGCTCTGGTGTTTTACATTTACGGTGTGCTTGGGGGTCCAGGCTATTCTGGAAGTTACAGTACATCAATGCTGAATGACTTTCACATGATCAGTCCTCTGATCTTCAGTCTTATCATTGCTTGCAGACAATTTCTGTGGAAAACATATACCATATTAATAATCAGCCTTTGCCTTCATAAATCATATCTACATTTGTGATGGGCAGAAGTCACTTCTTCAGAATTTACAATATGTAAAGGCATAACATTTTCTTCCAAATTTCACCTTTTGAATATACTTTGACTCCTATTCTGAGAACAGATGTGAAATATGCCTTTTACCCAAGTGATAGTGGGAAATTTTCCATCGTATACATGCTTTTTATTTCTTTTTTTGTGAACTGTGTAAGTTGGAGCCTTGCTAAAGCTCCACTCTTTCAGTTTTGGTTGATCCATCTAATGTGCATGCTGGCTTAGTGATTATCTGATCAATGCAGTAACCATTGCTTCTCACCACCCACCCCTTCCTAAATAATAGCCAATGTCAAAAATGCACCTCATTCTTGTGTGTACCCAACAGACTTTATGGATTTTTCATTCAACTTTTTTTAAAAGAAACATCAATTACAATTATTATTCTTTTACTAAAATTGTTTCAAATTTTACCAGTGGGAGTACCTTCAGACTGGTTCTTCTGTTCCTTTATGTTCCTTTAATACCTCTCCATTATTGTTTGACTACTCATTTGCTTTCTGGCAAAACAGCCTGTGCTTTTCCAGCCCTGGACCTATAATCAACTGTTTCTCCAAGGAGACCTGTTAGTGAGGAACTATACGAAGTCTTCAAAAACTTCATGGATAATGTGTATTATGAAAAACTATATGCATAGGTTGCAAAAAAAAAATTTGCACCAAAATAAACTCCTCCTTTAATTCTATTTTCCAACAAATATTTTAAAGTCCCCTCATATAGAAACTGGGATCTGAGTACTAGACATACTTACTGATACTGACGTGTCATTGTTTTTCACTGACTAAAGCTAGAAAAAATACCTTTAAATCATGACTCCATTTAAAAACATCTAACTCAAATATAGCATCATAGGACTTTTTCCTTAACTTTTCTATTTTATATTTGTATCTTTTTTTCCTTATACTAAAAATTATGGTTTGTAATAAATGCAAGCACACAAACAGTGTCAGAGTTATAGTACCAATATTCCTCCTAACAATAAAACTACTAAGTGTGGTGTAAGATTTCTTTGTAGCTCTTTGCTATCACCCTCTAAGGATGTACAGTAAAAGTTCTCTCCCTTTTTTTTGGAGACGTTTTTGCTATAGGGCGAGTGCGATCACCAGACAGAGAGAGACAGAGAGATAGAAAGTGAGAAATCACTACCCAGGGGGGATGGCCATGCTATAATCCCTTCTCCTCCATTCTCCTCTCGGGATCTTGGGCACACACGCACAGGCGCCAGGAATGAGTTTAAGCCACTGGGTCCAGGACACAAACCGCGGTCGACTACGTGGGAGTCCAGCGACATAGCCATTACACTAACTGCTGGTCCCTACAGTAAAAGTTCTACGTACAAAAGTCACCTGAAATCCTTCTTCTGTGTAGTTACCAATTTAGTATAGAATTATTCTATTTTCAATTTGGTAGTTTGCTTCTATTTAATTTTTTAATATATAAAACATTTACTTGATTTTTAAAGTCAAAGAATAAAAGTATATTCAGAGAGTGGCTAGCAGGTGGTGTGGTGGTTAAGGGCGCTAGACTCCCACATGACCAACCACGGTTCGAATCTCGGACCTGTCAGTTTGCTTTCTCACTTTCCCTCTTTTTCTCTCTCTCTCACTCTGTCCCTCTCTGGTCAAAATAAAATAAATGGATAAATAAAGTTAAATAAAATAATTCTTTTAAAAACAAGTATATTCAGAAAAATCTCATTTTAATATCTATCCTATCCAACCTTTACTCCCCCCTCTATTTTTTATCATCCAAACAACTCAGCAAAATAAAATTTCAGTTTACTGTTGAACAACATTGTTTCACAAATACATCACACAGGCCAAATTAATAATGATAATAATAAACAACTTTATAGAAAAAAATAGAAAGAAAAAATTCTTTTATCTTTGGCTTTTTTAACCATCTTGGCAAACCACTTGCTTATGGTACAGTAAGTGCATTAAAAAGTTACCGGAATGCTGGGAATAAGACTGTTTTGTTGTAGCTGTTTTGAATTTTTTTACAAAGTTTTTTCTCCTTTGAAATTATAATAAACATGATCATACCACAGGTGAAGTCAGAAGTAGAACAGAGGATGCTCTGAAAGTTGGTCTGGTCATCCAGCACCACAAAAATGGCTGACCTCTAACAATATGAACCAAAATAAAAAGCATAAATTTTAAAAATCAGAAAAAGTTTTCCTTTTAAAAGTTTTATTTTCTCTTGTTTTGTTTTAAGGCAGGGTTTGGAGGTGTGTGTGTGTGTGTGTGTGTGTGTGTGTGTGTGTGTGTGTTTTCCTTTCCTCTTGCAGATGCACATTGTGGTTTTGATTGGGTGGTAGAGACCGTAAGGCATGGGCTGGTGGGTCTCTCTACTGGAAGGTGACCATGTCCAGACTTTGAGATGAGAAGCCAAAGGTGAACAGGTTACCACGGCCTTTTTTTTTTTTCAAGTTTAACTTTTATTTTTTGTTGTTTAGTTATCCTCAGTAGTCTTCTGCTTCTTGGCATCTACGTCTTCAGGTACTGCTTGGCCTACAGCTGTCTGATCCTCCCTCATCTTCATCTCTATTCTTACCCTCACCATCACTTCCTCTTCCTCCTCTTCCCATCCTCTTCTTGTATATCTCATTGTCAGCCTCCTAGTCTCCATTTTCTTGACCCCATTAGCAAGGGCTCTCTTCCATTCTTCTCCTTTACAACTTCCGTCTTTTTCAAGTCCCTGGTGGTGAACTCTCTGGATAAAAAGGCCAGTGTCTGTAGGTGGGAGGAGACAGGGTCTGGCAGCTACTTGTGGGGAGCCTGACTGGGGGCCAAGCAAAAGATGACTTTTCAGAGCAGCTGGTCCAACCCTTATTCCCGCTGAATACAATTTGTTACTTTCTAATATGTGCTAATTTAAAAGAATTCAGTAAATATGTATATATTCTTATGTTTTCCCTTTTTTTCTCTTTTTTTAACAAAATTTTCTTTATCCCATGAGAGGAAGAGAAAGAAAGATCCTGTTGGGGAACAGGATCTAGCCCAACCTGGGTCAGCTAAGCTTATGGGCACACAGGATCGATATGAGGACCTTCTCACGTGGGTCCAGGGTCAGAGCATCTCATTGCAGCTGCACCACCACTACCAGAGCCTTTTTGTTTTCTTTTCTTATACAAAATGTAGCATACAATATGTAACCTGCTTTAAAACCTTCTTTTTTCACTTGACAATCTATCCTGCCAATCGTTTCATATGATATTGGTATCTTCACTCCTTCCTTTTTTAAAAAGTTTTTGCCATAGGGTGCATGTGCCGGGTCAAGGATTCAAACTGCACTCGACCATGTGGGAGTCTAGTGCCTTAATCACCGCAATGCATGCTTGGCCTTCTTGATGGTGTGGTTAATAGTTCTCCCCATTGAGGTACTGTGTAATCCATTCAAGTAATCCCCTGTCGATAGACATCTGAGTTGCTGCTAATCTTTTAAGATTGATAATAGTGCTACAATGAGTAATTTTGTTCATATATTTATTTTACATTTGTGGCGATGTATCTTCAGGGTAGGTGTCTCAAAATTGATTGACAAATTCTCCATAAAGATTATAACATTTGCTCTCTCACCAGTAATATATAAGAATGCTTATTTCTCCAAAGCTTTGCCAATAGCATGTTATCGAGTTCTGGATTTTTGCTCATCTAATGAATAAAAATTATATCTGGGTTATAAGTTTCTATTTAAAATAGTGCTAGGTTGAGTATCTCTTCCTACGTAAAGGTCAGTTGCTATTCTGCTCAGGTTTTTGCTTATAATTCCTTCAGGATTTTGCTCATTTTCTGTTATATTTTCAAGAGTCTTTATATGAGAAATATAGTTCTTTGATAATGGCAAAAAACTTTTTCTTTCAGTTTTGCATTTGTGTTTTGACTTTGGATTTAGTAACCAAAATATTTAATTTTTCCAAAGGGCAAATGTGTTCACCAGAGACAGAGAGATGGGGAGAGAGGGAGAGAGAGAGAACATGAGGAAGCATCCCCGTGGGGAATGGCCATACCCAAGTTCCTTCTCCATTTCTCCCTCCTTTCAGGATTGTGGGCACACACACTTGCCCACCATTCCTCAAGCTGGCAGGTCTGGGACTCAAACTGCATGGTCAGCCATGCGGCATCCAGACACATCCACCACACCATGGTTGACCCAGTTAAAAAAAATTTAGTATATATATTTTTAGCACCTTTATTGATCTTATTAACATACCAGGTAATTTACTTATTTAAAGTGTACAACTCATGGACTTTTAGTGTGTTCAATATTGTGCATTTATTATCACAATCTATTTTAAAACATTTTTATTACCCAGACAAAGATATCCCACCTCCCTTCCTTCTAGCCCTAGGCAACCACTAATCCACCTTCTGTCTCTATAATTATTGGTTGATTATTTAAAAATTTGCCAGAGAGAGCCAGTAGGTAGCATCATGGCTAAGGCACTGGCTCCCACATGGCCAACCTCAGTTCACACTGGTGCATGTGTGTGCATGCCGAAAGTCCCAGGAGCAGAATGAAGGAGAAGAGATTGTGGCGTGGCCCAGCACCTGGAGGGTGACTTCTCACTTTCATTCATTGTCTCTCACTCTCTCTCTCTCTCTCTTCTCTTCTCTCTGGTGAGCACACACACGCCTGAAAAAACTTTTTAAAATTTTCTTTTTAATTGACAGAGGGTGCATGTGCTAGCCAGAAAGAAACAGAGAGACAGAAAGAAAGAAAGAGAGAGGAAGCACATTCCCATGGGGTGGGGTCATTCCACAGTCCCTTCTCCTCATTCGTCCGTTTTGTTGGGATTTGGGCATGAATACATTTGTACCCAGCATGTTTTCAAGCCAGTAGGGCTGGATAATCAACGGCCATGTGGCGTCCAGCTCCCTTAGCCATTAGGCCATGGGGCTGGCTCAGCTGATAGTTTTACATGCAAAAAACGTCAGGTTCTTTTTCTCAATTTTTATGTAATCATATTTCTCTCTCTTTTTTATTGTTCCTGGATTTTTTTTTAAAGAGAGATTTTTCCTATGTGCTTGCCAGAGACAGAGAGACAGACAGACAGATAGAAAGCAAGAAATCACTCCCCCTCCCCCAGGGGGAATGGCCATACGCCAGTTCCTTCTCCATTTCTGTCTCCTTTCTCCTCCATTCTCCTCTCGGGATTTTTGGGCACGCACGCACAGGCGCCTGGAGTGAATTTGAAGTCACTGGGTCCAGGACTCAAACTGCTGTTGACTATGTGGGAGTCCAGTGACATAGCCATTACACCATCTGCTGGTCCTGATTGCCTCTGGATTTTGAGTCATAGTTTGGAAAGCTTTCTCTGCACCCAAGTTATAAAGGAAACAAGCCTTTATCCAGTCGTACCTGTGCAGTTTTACTTCTTTGTATTTGGAGTTTATCTGGTAAGTAGCATGAGGTTCTTATCTCATTATTTGTTTCCAAATATTTATGTAGTTCCAACATTTACTGAAAAGGTTCCTTGATATTAGTTTCCTATAATTACTGTAACAAATGACTACAAATCTGATGACTTAAAACAACATAAATGTGTTATCTTTTAGTTCTAGAAATCAGAAGCTCAAAATCCATTTCAGTGAGTGCAAATCAAGGTGTTGGAAGGACTGTATGCCTTCTGGAAGAACTAGGGGAGACTGTTTCTGCTTTTTCCAGATTCTAAAGTCTGTCCAAATTTCTTATCTTGTTGCCCTCACCTCTTCTTCCACTCTCACATTTCATTCTTTTCTTTTGACCCTTTTATCTTCCTTTTCCTTTTCTTTTAATTAGAAAAAATATTCATATTTTTAATTGTAAGAGGGCATGCACACTCAATAGAGAGAGAGAGAGAGAGAGAGAGAAAGCACCTCACAACAGGGCACTGACATGCTGCAATACTTCTTCCATTTCTCCTTCCCATCAGGATTTCAGGCACGCATGCACATGTGCCCAGTGTGTTTTTCTTTCTTTTTCTTTTAGAGTTTAGTTTTTTTTGTTTTGTTTTGTTTCTTTTTTTTTTTCTGCTTTGTTGTTAAGTTTATTGTCTTTATGTGGAATAACTTCATAGAAAATTGTTTGGTCTAGCTCTCAGCAGCCCGCTTCTGAGTTCCGAAGAAACTTGCCTTATTGGCTACCCGATCTTTCGTCTGTGCAAGGGACATTTTGGGTGATTCCCTCTTCTTTTTAACTTCTTCCTGGGGCTTCTTTTCATAGACTGGGTTCTCTCGTACAGCAGTGTGAGCTTTCTTCTACATCTCCTCCATCATGTCACGAGTACATTGTTCTTCGTATACTGAGAGACCTGTTTCTTGTAAGCGTCTTCATCTTCTTCCATTAGGTAACGCATGTAGTCTGCAACGTTCTGGCCCATGATGTGCTTCCGATGGACTTCTGCATTAGATTCCTTGCTTTCAGAATCATAACCAGGAAATTGTTTGGTACTGTGAAGGATGGATAAGCCTCCATCCAGCACTCCCTTCAAGGCCCCCAAAACTTTATTTCAGTGGTAGTTCTGTCAAGGCCTGCATCCAAATAGCAGGTGAAGGCACCAGGTTGACCATCAATGCTTTCTACATTGTACTCATCTCTGGTCACTTCCACTTGACCTTCATAGATCTTGTCCATGCCAAACTTATTGGCAAGCCTGTGGGCCAGCAGCAAGCCAGTAACAGCAGGCTACGGTGTAATTGTCAGTCCAACCTTCACAGTGTTTTGGTAGTTTGTGTATGTGAGCTGTACAGACTATCATACCCCCTCCTACACGGGCATAAGCAACCTGACAAATGCTGTCTCTGTTAGTTGCATGAACTATCACTCTGTATTTGGGTGTGTTGTACTTATTTTTATCCTGGATCATCAAGCTTTTCCGAGCATAGTAATCAGTTTTACCCTCTCATCTTCTAAATTTCACTTAGTATCTCTTTTTTCTTTTTTTTTTTGAGAGATTTTCACTGTAGAGCGCATGCACTCGCCAGACAGACAGAGAGAGACATAGAGACAGAAAGCGAGAAATCACCCCCCAGGGGGGATGGTCACGCCGCAATCCCTTCTCCTCCATTCTCCTCT
>NW_006159626.1:392262-424577 GCF_000334495.1 Tupaia belangeri chinensis
GAGTTTCAAGCCACCGGGTCCGGGACACGAACCGCGGTCGACTACATGGGAGTCCAGCGACATAGCCATTACGCTAACTGCTGGTTCCCTTCACTTAGTATCTCTTAAAGTAGGCCTTATTCTTGACAACTTTAACAAATTCAATTCTGTAGAACAGAGACTCTTGGCCATTGGCCACAGCCAACCTGCAAGCCCACAAGCACTATAGAGGGGGGGAAAGAAAAATGTTTCTTTTTTCAAATTAATTTATTTTATATTCATTCACTGAATATCATCACAACATACAAAATGCGATTTCCCATCCAGAATACTGTCAAGTGGCTTCATCATGCATGTTATCATCAACAGGTAATTTTTCATTTCTTGTTTCATACATATACATATAATATATATACACACATATGTTCCATTTTCCATTCCCTTTTTTTAGGACTAAGATTTGATCCATGATAAGCTAGGTAGGGTCTAGTTCCCAAAGCACAGCAATTAACCATTGTGCTAAGGGGCAGGACCTTGTCTTTTTTTTAGTAAGGGCCCTTATAATTGCTTAGGGGCCACATGAGTAACGTAGGGTAATCTCCTCTTCTCAGATATTTTAATCACATCTGCAAAGACTTTTTACTATTTAAGGTGGTATCTTCACGGGTTCTGGGAACTAGCACGTGGATATCTTTGGAGGACCATTACTTGGCCCACTATGGATACATGCTCCTTGCCCCAGTGTTCTAAGATGACATCTTTATTATATATTTTTGATATTTATTGTGTCTATTTCTGGAGTGTTCATACAGGTCTGCTAGTCTAGTCATGTGTCACTACTGCACTGTTTTAGCAAGACAAGGCTGTGTGGCCTCTCTAGCTTTCTACCCTCACTCCATGGCTCTTCTTTTGATCTTTTTAAAGTGTGTTTCTTTGAGTAAGAAAGAGAAAGCGAGAGAGCACCTCCAATTGGTCTGAACTGATCCATCTCCAGGCCTGTATCATGGGCACATTAATGCTGAGAGTACTCAGGGAGTAACCGGACATGAACCCAGAACCCACCCTTGAGGGCCAGCCTTGCAGAGCATTGCATTTTGCCACTTTACCACCCCTGAGCATCCCTTTTACAATTTTTCTTGGCTTTGTTTATTTTTTCCATATGAATTTCAGAATCAATGTGTTGAGCCTCAGAAAAGATCGTTGATATTTTACTGGAACTGTTTCACATTTATGTGTTAAAACTTATGAAAATTTGACATTTTTATGATATTAATTTACTTGCTCCAAGAATATACTATGCTTTTTATTTACTAAAGTTGACTTTATTAAGTCAACTCCAATGCCTTTCAAGAGTGGTTTATACTTTCTTCACATAGATTTTACACAATTCTTAATAAAATTATTCCTAGGTATTTTATGTGTCCACTTTGCTTTTGTAAATAGGAATTTCTCTTTCATTATATCATCAGTCTGGTGATTGTACACATATGATGGTATTTAAGATATTCATGGAAAATGCTTATTCTGAAAAAAATTGCATGGATTTCAAGGTTTTTTGCACTGAAATAAATTTACTTTAATTTTATTTTTTCACAAAATTTTTGAAAGTTTCCTTACATAATATTTATATTCCTTATATAAGGGTATTGAAAAAAAAAAAAAAAAAACCTGCCAGACAGTATGACAGTATGAACATTCCAGAGAGAGACAGAGGCAAGAGTGAGTCAAGGAAAGGAGAAATCACCCTCAAGAGGAATGGTCTTGCCACAGTTCTGCCTCCTCCACTTCTCTGCCCTGTCAGGATTGGAGACATGTACACACATGCCTAATGCGTCAGTCAAGTCACTAGGTCTAGGACTCGAACCATGGGGTCAACCATGTAACTTCTGGCTCTCTTAACCACCAGAGCTGGAGCTGGTGCAAGCATACTGATTTTTGCAAATTACTTTAACATCTTGCTACTTTACTTAGTTTGTAGTTTCATTTCCTTGCTTAGCCACACAAAAGAGTGCTTATTTAGTTTAATTTGTTAATTTTTAAAATGGTTCCATGGGACCAGCAGTTAGCATAATGGCTATGTCGCTGGACTCCCATGTAGTTGACCACGGTTCGAGTCCCAGACCTGGTGGCTTAAAACTCATGCTGGGCGCATGTGCATGTGTGCCCAAGATCCCGAGAAGAGAATGGAGGAGAAGGGATTGTTGCGTGGCCACCCCTCCTTAGGGGTGATTTTTTGCTTTCTGTCTCTCTATCTCTCTCTATTTGGTGAGCTCACATGCCCTATAGCAAAAACTTCTCAAAAAAAATAGAAATGGTTCTGGATTTTGAATATTAATTAGAAGCCTATACACACTCCCAAGTTAAAAGAAATTCACCTTGATTCCCAGAAAGTATTCATTAACACCTATTTTATCAAGTGTTTCTATCTGGAAGGAGCATCGAACTTTTTAAATAGGTCTTTTCAGAGTTTATTAAAATAAGCATATAATTTCTTCTTCTTAGATGTATTGTTATTATGACAAATTAGAGAGTTTTCCTAATATAACTTATACTTGCATTCTTGAAGAACATATTAAAATGTTTTTCTATATTTAATGGCTAGATTCCTCAATCCTTTTTGTTATTAGTGGTTTTGTGTATTTGTGGCTTCTTTTTTCTCTTTTTTTCATAAGGCTAAAGATTTGGATGCTTTGTTGTTATTTCTCAGTTTACTAAGTTATTTCATTTTTTATATGTTGAACTGTTTTCTTTCCTCATTTTCTACTTAAATTTTGCTTTTTTGAGGATTTTTCTCTTTATGCACAGTAACAGGACCACAGACAAGAACTCACGGTGAGTGAGTAAAGCTTTCTTTTTCTGTCTCTTCCTAATGAACTACTGGTATATACAATTTTACCTATCTCTAATTAGGTCAATGACCAATACCACCGATATTTTCAGATTATAAACTTTAATCTTCCATAATTTTCTACATTGAAATCACAAATTCTTCTTTCATTGGCTGTTAAGAGTACCTTTGTCTTCAAAAATCTATCCTCATTAATTTAAGAGACTTGTCTGATTTATAATCACTTTGTTTTTCTTTAGAACTGTATTTCACAGTAAAGAACATCATTGACAATTCAAGATATACTTCCAAAATAACTAATAGAGCGAATTTCAAATGTTCACAACATCATGTAATGTTAAATGTTGAAGAGGGTGAATATGTTTATATCCTCAATTTGTATGTTACATACTGGGTAAATACTTTTAAAAACGATAGTGTACCTTACAAAGATATATAACAATTTTATGTAAATCATAAATTATAAAAATATTTTTAAAAGAATTTAGGATTCTGTATTTTTCTAGTAAACTATTGGGTCATTGGAAGTCATAACACATTTTTCTATGTTTTTCTACACAAAAATGTGTCATTACTTTTCCAATAACCCAATATTTTGGTATAATAAATTGACCCCAAACATAATGGCTTTAAAAATGTCTATGATTTAGCGGGTCCAACAGATTGCATGATGGTTATGTCACTGGTGTCTCACATAGTTGACGGTGATTTGAGTCCCGAACCCGGAGGCTTAAAGCTCACACCAGGTGCATGTGCGTGCATGCCCAAAATCCCAAGAGAAGAATGGAGGAGAAGGAATTGCAGCATGGCCGTTCCCCAGGGGGTGATTTCTTGCTTTCTGTCCCTCTCTGACTCTCTAGCAAGTGCACGTACCCTGTAACAAAAACCTCTCAAAAAAAAAAAAACAAACTGTGATTTTATTATATCTTATGATTTGTGGATCAAGAACTCAGAGCTTTGCTGTGTGATTATCCTGCTGTTGAATAGTGATATTGATTGGTGTGGTCAGAGTATTCAGTTGGCAAATGAATGAGTCATGAGGGTCCAAGATAACTCACATGGAAGATGTCTTGGCATGAATGGGTGCAAGGCTGAACTCAGCCTCTTTCTTTTCACATAATCTCTGAGTCTCTTCATGTGTTCTTCCCAAGAGGGAAGTAGGACTCTTACATTGCAGCTCTAGAGAGCTAAAGCTAGTTTTCCCAGAGGTATGAGGTCCAAGCTACCGAGGTACATCGGGTTCTTTCTTAAAGCCCTTACCTAGAAACATAGACAGCATAATATCTGCAATATTCTATGGTTAAAGTAGTGAGGGAGCCCAGGTATTTTAAGAGGGAACTTAAAATTCACCTCTTGACAAGAAGCGGGTCAAATAAAATTTTAGGCATCTTGAACCCAGCACAAATATTCCGCAAGCTACTGCATTTTTAAAGTTGTTTTTCTATATTCTTGAAACTTCAATCACAGCTTAGGTAGATATAAATCTTTGCCTCTCTTTTTCCTTCTTCAAGTTTCTTGAAAATGTTTCTCCTATTACTATCTTGCCTTTTTTTTATTGCTGTTGAGAAATTGATGCCAATTTCACTTTATTTTTTATATGAGAGAAGCCCAAGTTTTTCAAGGTCTAGGAGTTTTAAGCTCTTATTTTTTAAGGTCTAGGAGTTTTACTAATTTATATCTTGATGTTTACTAATCTAGAAAAATATCCCCCTGTATATGCCAGGTTCTTATTTTTTCAGAGACAGATTTTCAATATAGGGCACATGTGCTGACGGGAGAGACAGAGAAAGAGAAAGCGAGAAATCACCCCCCAGGGGGAATGGCCACACCACAGTCCTTTCTCCTTCATTCTCCTCTTGGGATCTTGGCCACACATGTACACAGCCTGACATGAGTTTCAAGCAACTGGATCTGGGACTGGAACTGTGATCAACTACGTAGGAGTCCAGTGACATAATCATTACACCATCTGCTGGTCCCCATATAGGGGTCTTCTACAGTAGATTCATTACTTTTTCTCTCAAAAAAACTTTTCTTTAATTATTCCATTGCATTGACTTTATCTCCCTGGACTTCAATGATATGTACTTGGGATATTTTTTTCTATTTTTTAATATATATTACTTTCTTTTGATACTTGTCTTCATTTTCCAGATTTTAAAAAAGTTTTAGCTTCTATGATTATTTTTTTCTTTTTTGAGAGTTTTTTCTATAGGATGAGTGTGCTCAACCGAAAGAAACAGAGAGACAGAAAGCGAGAAATCACCCCCAGGGGGGATGGCCACACCGCAATCCTTTCTCCTCCATTCTCCTCCTGGGATCCTGGGCATGCACGCACATGTGCCCGGCGTGAGTTTAAGCCATTGGGTCCGGGACCGAATCACAGTTGACTACAGGAGAGTCCGGCGACATAGCTGTGACGCCAACTGCTGATCCCAAACTTCTATGACTCTTCCGGTAGTGGGTCCTATTATTTTCCACGGGGGACACTGTAATCTAATCTTTATTATTGAAATTACCTGTTACAAAATTTTTAGACAAAAACTTTCTGGTTTATTTAGCTTCTATTTCATTTCTTCTTATTCCTCACTCATTTCTACTCTGAGTTTTTAATTTCTGATTTGTGATGGTCCATCATATCTGCAATATTTGTTTTGATTGCATTTAGTTTATATTAGAATATTTTGTTTCAATTCTCTTCTATTTCTTCCTTTGCTTTGCTTTTTAGTGTTCTCATATGCTGTAAAGTTTTGATTGTCACTGTGGTTTTTTTTTAACATAATAACTTTGCATAAGATTTTTTTTTCATAATTCGTGTTTTCTGAGTCCAGAAATTATAAGCAATTCTATTGCTAGGGAGAAGGATTTTCAGGTGGTTTACTTTGTTTCTTAGTGCAAGTTACCTTATTTTGTTGATATGATAAAGTATAATTCCTCTAATCAATTACTTTTTTTGAGAGACTTTTGCTATATTCATGTGCACTTTCCAGAAAGACAGAAAACAAGAAATCACCCCCCAGGAGGGGAGGCCATGCCACAATTCCTTCTCTCCCATTCTCCTCTCAGGATTTTGGGCATGCACACATACACACCTGGCATGAGTTTCAGGCCACTGTGTCCGGGACTACAAACCGCAGTCCACCCTTGGGGAGTCCAGCACCTTCACCACTACACCACCTGCTGGTCCAATAAATTACACTTAAAAAATATGTCTTTCATTTTTGTTATCTTATTTAAATAGGTCCTTATAATCAACCACTCTCTTCTTGGCCTGTATTGTCAACTTATAAAAGACATCACCCCTTCTCAAACAGAAGTGGTGCTTTCACCACATGGAAATATCTGGTTCAGTACACTTTTCAATTCTTTCCTTTTTTTGATTTCTTAGTGGGGCAGGTCTCATATTTGTTTTCAGTATTTTCCATACAATGGAAGTCCTCTTTTTTTTTTTTAGATGAACCACCATATTCTCTTCTTTTCTACAAGAGCCTTGCTCGACCAATAAATCTTTTGTCAAGCTAATTCTGCTTGTCTTAAATATTTGTTTTTCTACTTATCTATGCAAATTTAAGGTTGCAGTTTCCTCAGTCTCCTACTCACAGAGATACAGGCTGTGAGTGAGTTTTACTACTCCTCGTTATAAAGGACGTGCAGTGATTTCCAAAGTAAGTAACCACATACACACATGTATATTCGCTCTTTGCAAGGTGTCTCTTTCCTGCAACTTGCTTCCTCCTGTTTCTTTGCTTTGATCTCTTGGCCTGTTTGAGGCCTACCAGCTGATGGCTGGTTGCCTTAGAAGCTGAAGGTTTTAGAATTCTGCATGTAAGGATGACTTAATTTCTCTGTTTTTCATGTTCCCTACTTTAGATATTTTCTCATTTATTCTCTCCAATGTCTTTTTTGCTGTGGTTGGGCAAACTCGGTAAACTGGTCATGTGAAAAGGAGGAGAAAATATGAGGATCTAAGTGCTTCTTAGACTCACCTAGTGCTTATTTTAAGAATTCTCATACATTCTCACTTCTATAAGTACCTAGAACTCCCTATTTCTGAGCCTTTTGGGGATTCTGTGGTATAAATAAAATTGTTTTTCGACTTTCTTCACTGTTGGTTTGAGATGTAGTTTCCTCTCACATCTGTTTAGATATGTTAGGCTTACGGATCTCCTTTGTTAGCTTCTAAAATGTTGCTATTGTGCTCTTATTCTTGGTATCCTTTTAGGTTTATATCTCTTTTAATCTCATCACTATAATTGTGTGTGATTGCGAGAGTAAAAAAAAAGTTTCTGCATGGTATCATCTTTATTATAAGTCCTAAGTCTGGGATTTTCCCTCAGGACATTTTTTTAAAACCACATTGACTCTTTCTCACAATAGTTAGTATTACCTCATTGTAATATAATTCTGCTTTAATAAAAGTCTAGCTCCTTACTCTTCATCATTACTCAAAGCTTTTGGCAAAAAGACATAATTGTATTCTGTCACCCCCTCTCCTTTTTTACCAAATTTCCAGTATCAGGATCCTCAGAATTCTCAGGTGTACTTCTTTCGTTTAGAAGAATCACACATAACTCTGTTCATATTATCATTTCACTTGGAAGAGTACATTTTTTTTTCAAATTTGGGGCAAATTTTCAAAATCGTAGATTTCATTTGATTTCTAAACAACTCCATAGGAATTTCCAAGGATCCTGTGTCCATTCTTTTTAACTTGCTTTACCTGGTCAGGTAATAAGCCCAGATTTACACCTACACTGACCAGAATCACTTCTGCTTCCTATTGCATCATGATAAGCAATACAACTATCTCCGCACTATTTAAAACACATTCTTAGGTGGATATATATGGTTCAAGCAAAATTAATATGAATCAAAATGTCATAAAGGTCCTTACACTCTCCTGACACTCAACAAAACTTGTGTGTTCTTTACTGGATTTTATTCACACCCTTTGATAAGTGTTTCACAGTTGTAGTGTAGACACAATTTTATGTTCAGTTTTTCACTGTAGTAGAATATTTTTTCTTCATGATTAATAGTCTAAAATTTTACATCGTAATGACTGCATATTATCTCCAAGAGGCTACTTTGGAAAAAGCCAAAGAAAATTGATAAAGAAAGAAATCTGTGACCAGCAGTTAGCGTAATGGCTATGTCGCTGAACTCCCATGTAGCTGACCACGGTTCGAGTCCCAGACCCGGTGGCTTAAACTCATGCTGGGCACGTGTGCGTGCGCACCCAAGATCTCGAGAGGAGAATGGAGGAGAAGTGATTGCGGCACGGCCATCTCCCCTGGAGGGTGATTTCTCGCTTTCTGTCTCTCTCTCTCTCTCTCTCTCTCTCTCTGTCTGGCAAGCACACATGCCCTATAGCAAAAACCTCTCCAAAAAAAAAAAAAAAAAAAAAAAAAAAAACTTGGACCAGCCCAGGGCCTGGCAGTTGAGGGGGCTTGACTTCATGTGGCCAAATATGCAGTTTGAACCTGGACCCGGTGACTTGAGAAACATGCCAAGCTTGTGTGTGTGTGTGTGCATGCCCAGAATCCTGAAAGGAGGAAGAGCCCTCTAACAAATGGAATAAAAGAAGAAAACTTCATTAACTTTGTTCACAACTTTTTACACCATGAAGTGTAACTATAGAAATCCCGACACCTTCAACTTTGCCTTAGGAGAAAGTACAGCAAACTGGAGCCGCCCTCAACCCCAGGTTGGGCTGGAAAACTAAAATGGAACTGAAGTGCAGGAACTGAGAGTCCATGGGACCACCGGCACTGGTGACACTGACCTACAACACAGTCCTTTAGTGATTTCCCCTTGTCCCTTCTCCCCATGTTCCTTCTAGGTGTCATCTTTACTGGTCCCATTCTCCTCACTCTACACTCAGTGTTATCACATGGAGTCCATGTCCAAGACGTCTCTCCACTATCTTCTCATCACTCTCCCTGCCATCATCCTTTCCCAGGCCTTTACAACAGCGTCTGGTTTGTTACAAATACACCGTCTGGCACTTCATTCCTTCAGGTCTACTTCCCACAGCTCCTAAACACATGACCACAACACACACACACACACACACACACACACCGCACCCTCTTCCGAACATGTACTTTCTACCAATATGGCTGTTAGGGTTATTTCTCTTAAAGTGCATCTTAAAATATTACTTTTTTAAATTCATTTTTAAAAAGTTTATGTGGGCCAGCAGATGGTGTAATGCTTATGTTGTTGGACTCCCACATGGTTTTCCGTGGCTCGAGTCCTGGACCCAGCAGCTTGAAATTCATGCTGGGTGCATGTGTGTGCAAGCTCAAAAACTCTGAGAGGAGACTGGAGGAGAAGGAATTATGGCATGGCCATCCACCCTGGGGGGTGATTTCTTGCTTTCTGTCTCTCTGTCTCTCTCTGTATCTCTGGTAAGCACATGTGCCCTGTAGAAAAAAAAAACTCTCTTAAAAAAATTTTAGGGCTGGCCCTGTAGCATAGCAGTTGAGCTCTGTGCATAGGGAGGTGGACCCCCCTCCGCCAAACACAGTTCAAAACCCAGCCTTGGTAGCTTGAAAAACTTGCCAAGCACATGTGCATGCATGCCCGTGATCCTGACCAGATGGAGAAATGGACAAAGACCGTAGTGTGACTAGGCTCCAGTTGGGGGTGTGGGGGTGCTATCTCTCTCTCTCTCTCTCTCTGGAGAGCACATATGCCCTCTGGCAATAAAATAATAGTTAACTGTGTGGTTATTACATACTCTTGATCATGCTCTACTTTAGTGATAGGACAATTTTTTCCCTCAAAGGACACCCTAACTCTCATGTGATGCAGTTCATGTGGTGCAGTATGGACCTTGTGGTCATGGCACTAGCAGGGCTAAGCACCTCAGAACAGAGGAAGAGGGGAGTCTGAAGAGAGTTTCATGGAGCACAGAACACCCGAGCTGAGAGTTTTGGGAGAGATAGGTAGATAGATGGTTGACTATTTCTTAAATTGTCAAGTTGTTCACATAATCACTCACTCTCTTGGTACAAGTTTCAGAAAATTCAACAAAAAGTAGCTTATGCAAATGAATGCTTTGATCTTCCGAAGGTCCAACGTGGATCTGGCTTTAACCAGAAGGTATGGCTGGATTAAGGAAATGAAACACATCAAAAGGACCCAGTGTCTCTTAACTTCTGGTGACTCTGCTTTATTCTGGTTCTTTGTTCCCAGTTTTAATTTTATAAGATGGTCATCAATAATTGTGGGCCAACAATCTTCCCGATTTAAGAGTAACAGAAACCTTTCATCTTTATCTACAACATAGCATGTGCACATGCAGGGGAAAGAGAGGAGGAGAGATAAGCATTCCGCAGGGTCTATTTGGGCCACAACTAGTCTTCCAGACTGTTTCATCCTGAGACTTTTATATTGTCTGTTGTGTTTCGGATGGCCTGGGGATTCAGACCACGGCTCCCTTGTGGGTTCCAGTGTCAATTGAGCAAGACATTACAACTGTGCCACAAGGTCAGTCTAAGAGAAAATGTATTCTTGGGACCAGCAGTTAGCGTAATGACTATGTCGCTGGACTCCCACGTAGCTGACCGCAGTTCAAGTCCTCGACCGGGTGGCTTAAACTCATGCCGGGCGCATGTGTGTGCATGCCCAAGATCCTGAGAGGAGAATGGAGGAGAAGGGATTGTGGCGTGGTCATGCCCCCTGGGGGGTGATTTCTTGCTTTCTATCTCTCTGTCTCTCTCTGTCTTTCTGGCGAGCACACGTGCCATATAGCGAAAACCTCTCCAAAAAAAAGAAAAAAGAAAGAAAATGTATTCTTGCAGCATATCTAGCAAAAAGTCTGGTTAAATTTCATTGACTCTGCTTGAGTGTGTGTCCATCTGGGGACCACTTACTACATACTGGGGAATGAAATGCTCTGATTAGCTAGATACAGTCAGATGAACTTCCCTGAAGCACATGAATAGAAAATGAAGGGAATTCTGAGAAAAAAATCAGAATGTAGTAACCAAGGAAGAATAGAGTTGGAAGAATTGTAAATAAAAATAACAATCGTGATGTGAACGTTCTAACCCTCCTCTGCCATATCGTTCCCTGATATTTCCAGTCTCATCATAAAACCTGCCGTGGCCAGTGCCCTCGATCATCAACGACCTGCTGTGGACATAACCCGGCTGTCTGTCTAGTTCCCTTTTCCAATTCTTGGTCCATATTTGGTGCTTTTAAACTCGTGGCTCTTCCACAAGGCTTCGCATCAAGCTAAATTCTAACGTAGATACACCGTTACAATAGAAGTCTCCACGGATGATAGATTTCCCCGTCTCAGCCGCACTCTAGTTTAGCTTGCTCATTCACTCGGTGCTGATGAAGTCCAGCGTAACTTAGGACTGGGGTTGTCCTGGAAGGCCTCACTGGTTGGATTTCACTTGGAGATTTGTATAAAACTCGCCTAACCAGACTTTTCAGTCTTTGAAAATTTTAGCTATATAGGAGGATGAGAGAAAGCCAGAGGTGTAAATTTTATGACAATTTTTAACCTTAACAGCAAAAAAAAAAAAAAAATTGAAAAGCAATCTGAGAATTGGAATTTTCTTATTTTCACCACACTTGAATTTTTCTCTTAAAAATCTGCTGTGTATGTTTAAATTTCTATTGACAATATTATATAACTCAACTTACCTGAGTATTTATTTGAAAGAAAAGAATGGCTTAATATTTTATTACTTATCAATCATTTATAATGAAGGAATTTCCATATTATGACTTTGTAAGTCAAAACAGGCAAATCTTTTTCATTGTTGTTTCTTTCCTTTGAAGGCCTCTGTATGTTAGTACTGCAATTATACTTAACAAAAAAAATGCTATCCTATCTTTTCTGGACTTATTTATTAAATAGAACATAAGCTGTTATGTCATATATTAAGAGAATAACAAGCCAATGAATCTTTTCTGTATAGTTCTAAGTGGTATGATATTTTAAAAATACCTACCTAACTCTGAAATGCAAACATACTTTGTTTGACATAGGAATGTAAATAATACTAATGTAAATGTAAATTATGGATCTAGGAGAGAAAAATAAATGTATTCACCAGCATTGTTCCTCAAGAATTGTATGAAACACAATCACAGGACCAGCTCATGGCATGGTGGTCGAGGTAGCTGGATCGTACCTGGTTAGTCTCAGAGAAGCATGGCAGGTGCATGTGCATGTGTGACCAAAATCCCAGGAGGAGAGAGAAACAGAAGAGAAGGGATTGTAGTGTGACTATTCCCCATGGAGGGTGCTTTTCCCCAGCAAGAGCATGTGCTCTCTGGCAAAATTTTAAAAATACAATCACAGGGATCAGTAGATGGCATAATGGTTATGTTGTTGGACTCCGATGTAGTCTACCATGGTTTGAGTCCTGGACCCGGTGGCTTAAAACTCACACCAGGTGCATGTGCGTGCCCAAAATCCCAAGAGGAGAATGGAGGAGAAGGAATTGTGGCATGGCCATCTCCTCTGGAAGGGGATTTCTCGCTTTCTGTCTCTCTGTCTTTCTGTGTCTGTCTGGTGAGTGTATGTGCCCTATAGCAAAAATCTCTCTCTAAAAAATAAAAGAGAAAAAAAAGCACTACAATCACCGAAATGTTTAGAAGAATGATTTAGTTTTTTTTTATAACAGTTTAAAAGTGGTTTTGAATAGTTTTTCTTTATAAATTTTACCAATATTTTAATTATTAGAGTAGTTTTTGTTATAAGAACACTATTCCTTCTTAAGTTATGTAAAGGAACCAAAACAACTTTGAGAGAGATAAAGTGAGGTTTTAGAGCTTTACATTTTTTAAAAAGAAAAAACTTTAAAAATTATTTATTTTAATTTTATTTATCATTATTATTTAATTTGCTATAGAGCACACGTGCTCACCAGAGAGAGACAGAGAGAGAGAGGGAAAGTGAGAAAGCAAGCTCCCAGGTCCAGGACTGTGCACTCACCAGAGAGAGACAGAGAAAGAATGAGAAAGCAAGCAGCCAAGTCTGGGACTCTTAACTGCAGTGGGCCATGTGGGAGTCCAGCACCTTAACCACCACGCCACCTGCTGGCCTCTGGAGCTTCACATTTAAACTACATAAAGTTCTATTTAAGTGAGACTAGGAAAAAAGGAAGCTATACTTATCCTCTGATCAATTACCTGATGTTATTTATGCTTCACGAAAATAGCAAAAGAATTTAGCTTTACAGAAGATGACTGTTTTCATTTATCAGTTAATTAAAATAATTTCATATTAAATTTTAATTAAAATTAAAATTAAAATAATTTTACAATTATTATTATTATTTTCACAGATCCATTCTGGGTTAGTCCTTACAGGTTACTATTTCCTGGTTGCCACTCTCAGCTCTTCACATGTCACCGTTCACAAAGTAGGACATGTGGTGTTGGTCTCCACACCTTGGGGCTCACAGGGTCTGTCACGGGGCTGGTGACTGCCATGTCGCTCAGGAGATTTAGCAACACTTGTGCAGTAGGGAATAACATCTACGTCTGAAGAGGACTCTTGTTGCTCCACTGTCTGGAGCTGACATGTTTTTTGGTGAATATGATGATCCTACAAATCTATATGAGCTTAGACAGAGACCAAATATGTGTGTCCTATTTGGCCTTCAAAATTTTCTAGTTTTAAGTGACAGAGAGGAACATTTTTTAAAAATTATTTTATCTGTATTTATTTATTTATTTTAATTTGACCAGAGAGGAACAGAATGAGAGAGAGAGATAAAGCAAGCTGCCAGGTCCGAGACTTGAACTGCGATCGACCATGTGGGAGTCCAGCACCCTTAACTACCATGCCACCTGCCGGCCCCCAGAGAGGAACTTTTAACAAGAGTGAATGACCTCTCCTGGCTCTTCTGGTATGTCTTCTTTTCTTATTCCATTTTGGTTAGCATTGAGAGGCATTAGCCAGATCATCTCATTGTCCTTCCCATTCATTCTCCTTTCTTCCTCTTAATAAAAGGATGTCCTAGGACCAGTAGATGGCATAATAATTACGTTGCTGGAGTCCCGCATAGTCTACCACAGTTGGAGTCCTGAACCCAGAGGCTTCAAACTCATGCTGGGCACATGTGCTTGCATGCCCCAGATGCAGGGGTGAGAAATGGAGGAGAAAGGATTGCAGCATGACCATCTTCCTAGGGAGGGATTTTTCACTTTCTGTCTCTCTCTCTCTCTCTTTCTCTCTCATCTCTCCAGCGAGCGCACATGCCCTATAGCAAAAATCTCTCTCTTTTTTCTTTTTTTTTTTTTTTGAGAGAGGTTTTTGCTATAGGGCACGTGCACGTGCCAAAAAGACAGAGAGACAGAGAGATAGAAAGCAAGAAATCACCCCCAGGGGGGATGGCCATGTTGCAATCCCTTCTCCTCCTTTCTCCTCTTGGGATCTTGGGCACAAATGCACAAGCACCTGGCATGAGTCTAAGCCACCAGGTCTGGGACTCAAACCATGGTCGACTACATGGGAGTTCAGTGACATAGTCATTACACTAACTGTTGGTCCCGCAAAAATCCTTCTTAAAAAATAAAATAAAATAAAAATAAAAGGATGCCCTAAATTTTAGCGTGGCACATCATTTCCCAGCTTGAGATTACATTTCTCAACCTTTCTTGTAGCAAATGGGATTTAGCATAATAGATTGGGATGGGCCCATAATAGATATAGGAACTTTCATTCATCTTTATAAAGAGAGACCACTTCCTACCGTTGACCCGGAAATGAAAGCTATGTATTAGAGGTAGTCAGGTCAGCCAGCAGTCTGTTCTTTGGATAAGTGTGTGCAACTGTGACCCTCATAAGTCACGGTATTTCGAGGTCTGTTACATCCACCTAGCTGTATCCTAACCAGTGGAAAAATTCAGAGGATCTTAACTGCTGTGAGAACCAACAGGATGATTGTAAGACTTACTGTCTTTATGACATAATGTTTACTAGCTCATGTATTTATGAAGTAAGCTGCCCATGTCACCATTACCGTATTAGGCAATCAGCAATGACAACATACAACCTAAGAGGCGTGACTCAACACCCAGAGCACATCCACACTGACCAGCACTTCTGTGCTGAAGGTCTGCATAGTGCACACATGTGGGCTTCCCGTCTCTCCGCCCGAGTGGAGTACCGGGAGGGGACTTGCCCACTGGTGCTTTGGGAAAGGCAAGAGCACGACTGGGGACAGCGGAGACCCGTAGCTGAAGTGAAGAACCACAGTGGTGTCTCTGGAAAGTACGCTGGCTGCTAAGCAGCTGGCGCTAGAATGTGTGGTGTCTGGAAACCAAAGTTGACAGTTTCAGTGAAACTTTAGGCCCAATATACCACAAGCAGAGGGCCAGAAGGCAGAGAAAATACACCCTCTTCCAATTTGTGCCTTTAGGTAAAATCATCGCCTAGTCTGCCCCTCCTCCCTTTTATTCCCCAGAGGGAAGATCAGCCACACGGGCACGGCACTCGGGGCAGCTGCAGACGGGCAGATTTCCGAGCTGTGAAATTGCCTTAGGTGTTATTATTGGGTTGTCAGGAAAGTCCTGATGCGTTTTTGCATAGAAAAACAGAAAAATATGTCATGACTTTCCCAACGACCTAATAGAATTCTATTTACAAAGATTTTAATGCAGCAATGGAAGATATTAGAATAATTGTATTATTCACTAGTCCTACTTAGCTACACATGAAAAGTTTATTCTGAAATCAGGGCCACGTCTAGAAGCTTCACAGACAAAGTGCACTCCTTTCCATAATTTGAAACAAAAAAGGTAGATATGAAAAAATTCTTTTTGGAAAAAAAGCCTCAAACATCTGAGACCTTCCTGCCACAAATTTACCCTTTCCTGAGGAACTCAAATTTGCGCTTCAAATTTTTGAACATGTAAAGAAAATCTTGCCTTTCATATCTAAATATACAGGGTTCTTACGGTTGAAAAAATTCCCTGAAAAGTAGACTTAATTAACACAAAAATATGCCCAGAAGCAGTCACATAGGAGCAAATCAAATGACTCTTAAATTTTCAAAAGTATCTCAAACCGGATGTCTCTTTCCCACAGACCTTGAGCAGCATAAGTTATTCATTTTTCAGGACTCATACAACTCACATTAGTGAAAATCACCATATTTCAGCAAGGTCAGTGAAATTAACACTGCTGTGACCTCTGCAGTGTGTGCCCAGCAATCATTCCACGTGTCAGGTCACTCTTGAGAGCTAGAAATTTTGATAGGTCCTGCCTTCTGAATGCCACCATCTTTTACACCACAAAATGAACTGTCTCTGTGTGCTAGATTTTGAACTGAATATAAAAAATAATGACAATTGGTCCTTGTTTTCTGAATCTCAGAAGCTAGCTGAGAAGCAAGTCACAAGTATGACAAATTTAGCACTTTTCCTGAGACTCCAGAGCCAAACATAATTAGCTGATAAATAGACTGCATGGTATACTCTCTCTCTCTCTCTTTCTCTCTCTCTCTCTCTCCCTCCCTCCCTCCCTCCTCTTCCCAGTGAGTGCATGCACCAATAGCAAAGACCAGAAAAAAAAAAGTAGTAAAAATTCTTAACAAGATATCCAACCCCTGGTGCTGTCCATGAACCAGGAAATGGATCCTCACCAGATACCAAATCTGCTAGAAACTCAGTCCTGGACTTCTAGGTCTCCAGAAATAAATTTCTGTTGTTTATAAGCCACCCAGGTCATGGTGTTTTATGATAGCAGCCTGAAAGGATAGAAACAGAAGAGAGAGCAGGGCTGGAAGCTGGCTAGCCTACCCAGAAAAGCCCTTCCATCCTGGGACTTGATTATCTTCTCCCCTTTGTGATGGTATTCAGAGAGTGAAGCATTTACATTTCCTCCCTGTGTCAGTGGTGGTCTAATTGTGTGAGTTCATTTCTGGGACAGAAAAACCTGTATTCCATAATTCAAGAAAAAGCTTTCCGTTTCGTTCTATAGAGGGCATCTGGATATTAGCATTTCCAATGGTGCCTAGGAGCCAAGAAGCAGATAAACACATCAGAAAGTTGAGTTTCCATTATATCCTTGAGCAGCTCATTGCAATGAAAACTTTAGTCCAATTAGGACTTATGCAACAAACCTAAAGGTCCAATAAAACTACTAAATTTGTAAAAAAGATTCTGTTTTAAACCTGCTGAAGATTTCAAGCTGGTATCTCCTAGGGTTTCCAAGATTCAGTTGTCTCAGAATTGGCCCTTTGTGCTGTGCCCTAGGGCAGCACAGCAGTGCTGCAATTGTGTCTAATTAACCTCCCGCTAAACACAAAATGTCAGCGAGGCGAGTCACCAAACTGGAGAGGGATTCTGGGTCGTTATTTTCTGCAAGGAGATAACGCGCTGTTTCAGATTTTAAGGCCACTATTCTAAACTTTGGCATGATATTAGTACTATTTGCATTTCAAAGATGCAATTTGAATATGTCTTAACTTTGATGAGGTCATATTTAAAAACCTGTAGCTGAGCAAGCCATAGCGATCATTATAGTTGAGTATTAATTTGTGCAGATTTTCAAACCAAGGTTTGCCTCTATCAAAAACTCTGTTCTCTGCATAACTCGGGGTGACTATTGTAGCTAGATTTTTCTTTGTTCAATAATGTGGTGGCCAGGCGAGGAGAACAAAAGACTTTACCTTATAATTCAGTGAGAAAAGGCTAAAGCATGCTTCAGTAACAACCCCCAAACCGTAAAGGCCTTAAATACCAGAGCTTTATTTTATAATCATACTGCATGTCCATGGGGCAGTTGGAACCTAGCCGGAGGGAGGCTCCATCTTGGTTTCGCCACAGTTGCCAAGCAATTTTCTACTTCTGTGTTTCAAATGAAGACCAATACATGTTATTATCTCATAGGTTCTGTGTATCAGAAAGCCAGGCATGGCCTAGATGGGTCCTTGGCTTGCTCAGAAGCAGCTTTCAAGGTGTTAGCCGTGGCTGGGATTCTCCTGAGAAGGTCTGACTGAGGAAGGATCTATGTCTAAGCTCATGTGGCTGCTGCCAGGCTTCAGTTGCTTGCAAGTAAAGAATGTGCTAGCAAGACAGAATGTGCTATTTTATGTACTTTAATCATGGAAGAGGTGTCCCATCACCTTTGCCATAGTCTGTTGGTTTGTAGCAAGTCACTAGACTCAAGGGGAGGGGACAGTTCCAGAACACGAATTCCAGGTGTCATGGATAATTGGGTCTCTCTAACCACCTACCAAGACAGACAAAAGTGAGCATGAGGGAATTTGCGCTGGCTCTTAAAGATGCATCACTTCCACTTAGATTTCATTGGCAATATCAAATCGTATGTTTATGTGACAATACCTATCTTGGTGGAGAGGGCAAGTGGGGTGCAATCCTATTATATACCTGGAAGAAGGAGAAATAGAAATTTATAGACAGCCCCAATAATGACTTTTTGAAATCAAGAAATCACCTCCCACGGGGGAAGACCACGCTGCAATCCCTTCTCCTCCATTCTCCTCTCAGGATCTTGGGCACGCACGCACACGTGCCCGGCATGAGTTTAAGCCACCGGGTCCAGGACTCAAACCGCGGTCGACTACGTGGGAGTCAAGCGACATAGCCACTACACCAACTTCTGGTCCCAGATTTCCCAACTTCTTATCCACAGATGTTGCCTGGAAGGGTGTGGAGGGAGAAGGGTCAAAAGCATTAGAGACTAGGGACCTCTAGAGGAGGTGGGGATGCAGGAAGATGACGTATGACTTAGGGTCACCTCTGACCGTGTGGCTTGTTGGGGCTCTCAGAAGAAAGGACCTGGAATTAGGGGGTTTAAACAACGGAAAGGCATTGTCTCTGGGTCTGGAGGCTTGGAGTCTGAGATCAAGGCAGAGGTGGTCCCCTCTGAAGGTTGAGAGTCAGAACCTGTTATGTGCCTTCACCAAGCTGGTGCTTGCAGGTAATCTCTGGCATTCCTTGGCTTGTAGAAATATCACCCCAATCTCTCATCCTCACATGGATTCCTCCCTGTGTCTATGTCCAAATTTCTTCCCTTTCTGCCACCAGTCACATCTGATGGAATGACCTTATCTTCACATCGTTTCCAATGACCCTACTCCAAATAAAGCCACATTCTGAGGTACTGGGGATTAGGACTTCAACATATGAAGTTTCTTAGGTGGGGAGTGGGAACAAAATTCGACCCATAAGACTGCAGAGTTAAAAATAGATTATCTCAGGCCAGCCTGAGATATGAGTAATGGTTGAGGCGACTGGATCCCACATGGCTGACTGTGTGTTTGGAGCCCCAGAATAAGCGCCTTCACACAGGGCACTCATGCTTACCCAAAATCCAAAAGGAAGGCGAGTTGGAGGAGAAGGGATTTTAGCATGGCCGTCCCCTGGGGTGGTGTTGGGGTGCCTTCTCACTTTCTCTCTCTCCGTGTCTCTCTGGTGAGTGCATACACCCTCTGGCAAATTTTTTGAGATATTATCTCTTCATAGAGTCTAAGTCCAGCCTATCACCTAACCCTAGAGATCCATGAAGTGTCTCTGTAGCCATAGAGACTGCCTTCTTCACAGCCTAAAAACCTACAAAGGACTTTAGATCATCTTTTCTTTTCTCCTAAACGCTGTGTGCATGCAAGTATCTCAAAGGCTGGATCTGAGAAACACAGGCCCAAGTCAGTGCAAGCTGATTCCCACAGGTCACCTAGTTAAGCCCTTTTGACTAAGTTGTAGAAGGACAGCAGTTCACGCTCCTGTAGGAGCAAATAGAGATTCCCGGGCCCATGCAGACCTCGAGAGTCTGTCCTGGGGAAGGTCTGAGTCTTACACATCTGCGTATTCCAGGGCTCCTCTGCACCTTGATGCTGTGTGCCCGTGGACGGTCTGAAACACCTCCTGGGCAGAGTCCACCTCCCAGGGAGGCTTTGGCCACTGCCACCAAGTCCCCTGTCATTTTCCCATATTTCCAGCCCTTCTGGGGCAGCATGGAAAATCATTTAAAATTCCAAGGCACCATCCGGATACAGATCATGATCAAATACGTTTGAGAAGTGCTGAATTAATCACAGTGAAATGGATTTACTTACTGTAGGACTTTTCACAAACTTTAAATTTTTTTTTTTTTTTTGGTCATAGGGCTCATGTTTTCACTGGAAGGAGAGAGACAGAGAGACGGTGAGAGGGAAAGTGATAAATCACCCCCTCCCTGGGGGCATGACCATGCCGCAATCCCTTCTCCTCCACTCTCCTCTCCAGATTTGGGGCATGAACACACACACGTCCAGTCCAGTGTGAGTTTCAAGCCACCAGGTCCAGGGTTCGGACGGCGCAGTCCACGTGGGAATGCAGTGCCCCAACTTCTACACCTGCTGGCCCCGTCTCAGATTTTAATAGGACAATGTACGTCGTCAACCCCAGGGAGGAGCAGTGTGACATACGGTGCCTTTCAGTCATATTACATGGCAAAGAAACTTCTCCTAGAGCCCTCATAATGCCGTCCTTGTGAAGAACACATTTTGGAAATGATCTCTGGAGTCATCTGCAGGAGGCCTGCCTTCTAGCTTCAACATTTTATCCAAAGAAGCGGGGACCTCTTTGAACCTTATTGTTTTCCTCATTTATAAAGTTGAGGAAATTTGCTCCCAAGCATTTATTAGGACTCGTAAAACCAATGTGCTTGCTTCTGACTCACATAGGGTATGCTGTTAACTAATACGAGATCAACTTCCTTCGGTCGTTTTCGAATCTTTCTATCACGCCGGAGAGGAACTGAGTTCACACCATCCTCAGGTACTATGCAGGCACCTTTGGAAAGACGTACAGAAGAGCCAGGGGACCCCAGAATTCACTCAGGTGGGAGCCACAGACGTGAACACTTATTTGTCTTTCTCTTCCCACCTCCCATCTGATCCACGCCGGGCTTTGGCACTCAGGAGAAACACGTGCAGCGAGAGCTGCGAGAAAGCGCTGTGCTGTTTCTCCACTTACCTTTACCTCCCGAAAGAAGGTAGCAACGTGGCAATCACGGGAAGGTTCACTGCTTCCTCCTCCTTACAGAGGAGAGTTTTTAAATGGTTACTTATCAGAAAAGAAAAAGAAATGATTCTATAAAAAGAAAAGGAAAAAGCCTTGCTTCTCCTCAAGACTTCTGTTAAAATTAGGATAGAGAACCGATTCGATTGCCAGTGTAGGTAATGCTGAGGCCACTTTGCGCGGATCCCAAAAATAGTTTCCAGCATGAAGAACTGCCCTGTGTGGCTGGAGTGGATGACTCAAGGAGAATGCTGGCATGCCCACGCTCTCCGCCCTCTCTCCTCATTAGATGCCCAAACGGCCCCTGGGATCGTGGCCCCAGATGCTGAAAGCAAATATCAAGTCGCGGAGGAGCCCTGGAATACGCAGATGTGTAAGTGGTGGGAGCGCACTCGCCACTCCCCCCACCGGAGATGGTCCAGCTGCAACCCTTCTCAAAGCCTTCTAGTATTTTGGGCACAGGGGCACATGCATCCAGTGTGTCTTCAAGTCACCAGTTCCAGGGCACAAATGCACTCAGCCTTACAGGATTCAGCCGTCTTAAGCACCATGCCACTGGCTGGCACCATGTCGAAAGGTTTGAGGCTTGAAAACAGTCTACCAAATAGAGGTTTTTAAAAGATTGATATCTTCCTCTAGGGTATGTTGCCAGATTTAGCAAACAGGAACACTGGACATCTAGGGACTAGCAGGTGGTGTGGTGATTAAGGCACTTGACTCCCACTTGGCTGAAGACAGTTCGACCTCTAGACCTGGCAGTTTGAAAATTGCACCAGACCTGTGTGCATGCGTGCCCCAAATTCCAAGAGGAAAGTAGAGGAGAAGGGATTGCATCATAGCCATCCTCCCTAGGGGGTGACTTCTCATTTTCCCTTTCTCTGTCTCTCTATAGCAACTGAATGCACCCTATAGTAAAAACCTTAAAGAAAAAAAAAAAAAAGACACCTAAATAAATACGAACTTCAGAGAAACAACTTTTTTTAATAAAAATTTGTCCCAAATATTACAATGGGACATTACCAAAAAATGATTTGTTTCTCTGAAATCCAAACTTAATTAAGCATCCTGGATTTAATAAGGCAACCATATTCTGAGGAACGTTTGCATAATTTGTGGAGTAAGCTTTTGTCATCACAGGGATGCAGGGAGCAGGCACGCTGGATGGCGTGTACGTGTTGTACAATCTCACACAATAGAGAATTACCCTATAGCCACGTGACTGTCGAACATCCCATTAGACATTCCTAAAAACAAAGTATTTTGGGATGGTTTTACTGTGCAACAAATTTAACACACAATGAAAGCTTAAGAATCAGAACGCAGAACCATGGAAGTTAAGGGGTGATCTTCCTTTGTCTTGTTCAATAAGTTACTAACATCTGCTCATCCTTCCAAACAAGTCCCAGCACCTGAGGTAACAGTGCTTGCGGCATTTGAGTTGCCAATATGCTACACCTGAACCGTTTCGTAGTGATTCTGTGTGTGCCTTGATTCTTCGTGATTCTCGTGTTATTACTGAGCCTGTGTTCTTCCATTAAATATTTTATTAATTACTTTCTTTTCATTTTTATTTTTCATTAAATCAGGACATTATTTTCTGTAAAACATCTAGGTAGATAGATTATGTCACCTATGGATTTCATTTCAGGATACAGGGGAGGCTTAGATCTGATAGGCTCTACCCATTGTTGGAGGCGCCACTGCCCAGATCTGTCCACTACCCCATATGGGTGGATGTCAGTTGGGGAAAAAAACCTTCAAAGACCAAACAGTGGCCCATGGTAAAATGCAGGACACCACAAGGTGAACCCACACAGAAAGGCTCTGCATTTGCACCCAGACATCTGAGCATGCCCATGACCTGGGCCTGGATAGGGCTGGAGGTGTATCATGGCATCAAAACTCTGTCAGGTGGGATTAGCCGTTAATATAATGGCTATGTCGCTGGACTCCCATGTAGTCAACCATGGCTCGAGTCCCGGACCCAGTGACTTTAACTCACTCCGGGCGCGTGTCCGTAAGTGCCCAAGATCCCAAGGGGAGAATGGAGGCGAAGGGATTGCGGTGTGGCCATCCACCCCGGAGGTTATTTCTTGCTTTCTCTCTCTCTGTCTCTGTCTCTCTGGCAAGTGCACATGCCCTATAGCAAAAATCTCCTCTGGAAAGGCCACAGGCCCTATAGAAAAAACCCCAAAAAAAAAAAAAAAAAAAAACAACTCTGTCAGGAGTGCTATTCTCTGTTTCTGTCTCTCTCACTCATGAAATACATTTTAAAAATAAGTTAATTTTTTTCTTTTTAAAAAGAACTGATGATCATTTTAAAATTCTTGAGGAAAAAATCAAAATGGTATGACTCTACAAACATATTTACAATCTCTTTATTCTTCCTTTCTCCCATCTCTAAATCCCTCAGATAAGTATAGAATTGACTCTTGATTGTGCTTTGCCCATTTATTTAAAAAAGATTTTTGCCACAGGGTGCATGCACTCGCCAGAGATAGACAGAGACAGTGAGAGGGAAGGTGAGAAATCTCTCCCCAGGAAGGATGGCCACACCACAATCCCTTCTCCTCCTGGTATTCTGGGCATGCTGTCTGCGAGCTGATGTGTGTGGTCTACCAAGTGGAAGCCCGGTGTGCTAACCACTACGCCACCTGCTGACCCTGTGCTTTGGACATTTTTAAAGTGGCCTCTCTCCTAAGTTTCTGAACACTAATTACATCATTGGATATTAAATTTACTTCTTTGCATTAATCAAAGTTATGTTTTATGAGTTCTGACAGATTTAAGTAGCAAAAAAATTCAAACCCTGAGGCTACTTAGGGTTTATTAATATCAATACTTCCATCAGGATAAGAAATGATAATGCTGATTAGGGCTTTTAAAAAGTCTTCTTCTGAGGGAATACATTGTCTTGCCAAGTAAAAGACAGACCTAGATCCTGAAGATATCCTACCATAATGATTATCATTCACATTCTAGGCTATTAAGCAATTTGTCTGGCAATTAACTTTCTATATGGTTCCTTGAACGCCATTATCATAACAAATAGTATTTAGGTAAAATCAATGCTAAAGTTGTTAGGAGGCTGTCCTAGGGAGAAGGAAAAAATGGATGCTAATGACAAAGAGAGGTGACAAGGAGAAAAAAATACCATGAGCCTGGGTGTTCTGGTTATCAATTGCTATGTAATAAATGCCATCCAAACATGTGGATTAAAACAACTGCCAGTTTGACCCTACCAGCACACTGCGCTCAGTGGTGGAGGCCACGCGGAAGGGTAGGGTTCGGTTCCTGGGATGACCTTGCGTGCCGGCCATGTTTGCAGGGGCCTGGGGTTCTAGCTATCTGGGGAAGGTTGAAGGAGAGATCATGGTGTGAAACCCTGTTGAGGATGCCTGTCTCTCTCTCATGGAAAAAAAGGAAATTTTTTGTCATATAAAAGATACTTTAAAAATGATAGCAAGTTAATTACATCTCAAAATAGAGGGGGTCAGGAATTCAGAAGGGTTTAGGTGGGCAATTTTCCTGCCCTATTTGGTATCCACTGAAATCACTCAGGGGTATTTAGCCAGAGAACGAGTTCATCGGGAAGGTCCAAGATGGCTCCATCCACACAGAATGCCTTGACAAGGAGAGATAAGGTGAGGTTGGGTTGGGCTTCCATCCTCTCCGCGTGTCTTTTCTGTAGAGAAACGGGGTTTCTTACATAGAGGCTCCTGAGAAGTAAAGTGGAAACGGCTGCTCTATTGGCTCAGAAACTAGTGCAGCATCATGTCTGCTGGACTGTCCTGGTGAAAGAAGTCACAGATTCAGAGGGAAGAAAAATGGATCTCACCTCTCAAGAGGAAAGGATCAAAGACTGTGCCCATCTTTAATCAGTCCCACCAGATTTGGAGGGGGAAAAGCAGCAAGTTGATGGACCCATACTAGGACCATCCCCAGATGCTAAGCACCATGTCCTCCCAGGAAACAGATTATGAAAATAAGACAGAAGCAATGGTCCAGTGCTAGACGAACAAGGGTTTCAGCAGAGCCGCTGCCACCATGGCTCCCGAGAAGTCTTGCAGTGCGTTACGGTTACAGTGTCATATGACATGACATGACAACATCATGCTAGCTGATACAAAAAGGTACAGCAGGCTAATATTTTGAAATATTATATCGTGCTTATTTTACTTCTAGAATGGTTACTTCTCTTTCTTTCTTTTTTTTTCAATTTATTTATTAGCCAGATTGTTTAGAGCAAGTAGGGCTTGCAGATTGAATGAGCCCGAACCTCAGAGAATCAACAAACAGGGGTTATAAAATGGACCTCAGACTAGGGAGGACAAAGTTATGATTGCTCTGTGAAAAACGTCCCACAGAGTTTGCACAGCTACGTCCTTTTTCTGTGTGAACACTGCAGAAACAGGGAGATCTGAGTCAGGGAGGAGTTCTTCACTGAATACCCAGATCAACAGTTTGAATAACATCACAGCACTGGTTCCCAGTCCTAGTCCTGTGGGAGACACCTTGACAGCCACGGAATCTTTTTACAAGGGTGCAGGGAGATGAAGGATAGTGCATTTTCTCTGCTTATAACAGGAGAAAAGCATGGCCTTCCATATCCCTCCCAAGATAAGAAGGGAAAAAAACACTTTTACTGCTTTGAAATGAGGATGACAAGGATGGTGGGTTCTCACTCTATTTGGATTTCTAAATGAAATATCTTTAGAAGTCAGATAGTCCTATGTGTTCTGGCCCAGACAGCTGAGATCTCAGCTTCTTCTCTTTTTCTATATAAATTCCTAGAGGCTAACTTCGTTGTGTGTTTCGAGAATTTTGAATTTGGGGGAGATGAGAGAAGTTTATTGTCCTTTTAGGTCAGAGCAATTAGCTACATCATTAGGGAAACAAATGGCTACAAATTGAATCCCTATGGTATGTAAGAATATTTCTAGGGGAACTCAAAGCAGCATTTTCTGTATAATTTACATTTCTGTGTCTCAGGAGGCTAGGGCTATTAACAGGAGCACTGAAAAATCTTGGAAATTTTTTTGCCTGCAATAATGTAACAGTGGTTTCCTACAATGTACACCGGTAATAAAAACTTCCTAGTCTTGGCGTGGATGGTGATGGGCGCCCATATGCATTTAGAGGGTGCAAGACTAGGGTAAATATGGTGTCCAAACAGATTTCCTTTTAATGCTTTTAGCTGCATGCCCATGTGGTCTGATACAAGTATGGTGCCTTAAGTAAAAATTAAGTGTTTACTTTCTTCCTCTCTAATAAGAGGTCTGAATACAAGCAGTTCAGATCTGTACTCCAAGTCTTCATGAGTCTAGAATCTTCCTAGCTTCTTGATGTCTTCCTGTCTGGTGGTCTGCTGGTGGCAAGGTGACTGTTTTCTCTCCTTCCCTTGTATGTTGTACGTATTCCAGTCAACGAGAAGGGGAAAGAGAAAAGGCAAATATCAGATTCTCTTCAAATCCTTCTCAGAAGCCTGTTCAGTAACATTTATTTATACTTTGCTATGCTTTGTAGTCCTGGGATGCCTGGCAAAAAGAAGTCTGAAAAGAAACAAATTGGGTTTCTTTTAGCAAGCAGAAATAAGAGTTATTGGAAAGGTGACCAGATGAGAACTGTGCTCTTTGGGTCCTAAGTATTTGTTGGGTCAAGTCTTTGTCCATCCAACATCCCTTCGAATTGTCTGCAGAGGTGGTTGGGGCTATGTAAAAATTCTTACAGCATGGCTGCCAAATTCCAGGAAAGGAACTTATGCAGGGTAACCCATACACCCAGGAATCGAACTGGTACAGAAATCTGCTATTTTGAGAACAGAACCACTGCTAGAGTGAAACCTGCCCTGAGTACCAATGAATCCATGTTTCCGCATCCCTGAGTTGCTGCCAGTACTCCACTGTTCTCGCATGGGCAGCTACAGTTACAAGCATAGCAAGACTGAGCATAGGGTCATTACTGCAGCACCAGTAGTACCATTTGTTCCAGGACGCAGATGGCCAATGCAGTGGAGAGGCTGCTCCCAGGACTGGACCAACTGATGCGTGTTCATACAGATCTGTAGGCTAACACTCCTAGCTGCCATCGCCCCAGGTGTTCATATGACCACCACCATCAGGGTCTGTGTGCCTTGTGGGAGCACCCCAAGGACTGTCGGCTAGTACTTCAGGCCCTTGCTGCATAAGACTTCTGTTCCAATTCCATCTCCAAGTCCTGGGTGCTTGCTTCCCAGTCTCTGTAGGCTGAGAGAACACCCACAACTCCCACTGTGCTAGGGGCCAATTAGCCTACTCAGCAACCTCCCACTCCTAGCAAAGCTGATCCATTACCACCATGAACATTCACAGAACAAAACTCTAAAGCACTAACACCACTGACATTGATTATTGCCAAAGAAATCACATAGATAATAAACTACTATACCAACCCAGACTAGAAACCCAAATAGCTTACCCAATCAATGATACAGGATACATCTTCAGAAAAAATGTATTTTCCAGGACCAGCATATGGTGTAATGGTTACATCACTGGACTCCCATGTAGTTGACTGTGGTTCAAGTCCCAGATCTGGTGGCTTAAAACTCACACCAGGAATATGTGCATGCGTGCCCAAGATTCTAAGTAGAGAATGGAGGAGAAGGGATTGTGGAGTAGCAATCTCCCACAGAGGCGATTTCTCACTTCTGTCTCTCTGGGGAGCACAAGCACTCTGTAGCAAAAATCTCTCAGAAAGGAAAGGAAAAGAAAAGAAAAGAAAAGAAAAGAAAAGAAAAGAAAAGAAAAGAAAAGAAAAGAAAAGAAAAGAAAAGAAAAGAAAAGAAAAGAAAAGAAAAGAAAAGAAAAGAAAAGAAAAGAAAAGAAAAGAAAAGAAAAGAAAAGAAAAGAAAAGAAAAGAAAAGAAAAGAAAAGAAAAGAAAAGAAAAGAAAAAAAAGAAAAGAAAAATAGTATTTTCCTAAGAAAGCTACTGCGTAATACCAAAAGAGGAGACTATCCCACCAGATCTGCAAATATCAACATAAAGACAAAAGAGACATGACAAAGCAAGGGAACATGAAACCCTAAAAAGAACACAATAATTCCTCAGTAATAGATCCCAATGAAAAGGAAATCTTAGAAATGCTTGAAAAGGAATTCAAAATAATGTTCTTAGGAAAGTTCAATGAGACACAAGAAAATAGAAAAATAATTCAACAAAATCGAAAGAACAATCTACAGCCAGAATGAAAAATTCAACAGGGTAGAAATCATAAAAACAAAACCCCAGAAATCTTCAAATTAACAAATTAAAAAATATAATAAACCTTCAACTATAGTATGGTCAAGCAGAATAATTAATCTATGACCTCAAAGATAAATCCTTTGAAATAAACCAGTCAGAAAAAAAAAGAGAAAGAATAAGAAAAGAATTAAAAAAGAATGAGACTGGCCTTTGGGACTTATGGAATACCATCAAGCTAACAAACATTTGCACTAGGGGAGTTCCATAAAGAGAAGAGATAAAACTAAGTACAGAAGCTTATTTCATAAAATAAGAGCTGAGGGCCAGTTATGTGACTCAGTGGCTGAGGAAGCTGGATTCCACATGACTAATCATGATTCAAATCCTGGCCTTTGTGGCTTGAAAAACAGACTGTATGCATGTGCATGTGTGTCCACTTGACAGGATAGAAAAATGGAAGAAAGGAGAATGCAGCATGACCACACCCCATTGGGGCATGCTCTCTCTCTCTCTCTCTCTCTCTCTTTCTCTCTCTCCTTTCTCTCAGTCTCTTTGTCCTTCTCAGGTAGGCACATACACCCTCTGGCAAGTGAAAACAGAAAAGCTAAGAAATAAAATAATAACTGAAATGTTTTTGTATTGAAAGAAATATGAACATGCAGATACAAGAAGCTCAAAGATCCCCAAACACATTCAACCCAAGGAGGTACTCACTGAGACATAGTATATTTAAACTATCTAACATCAAAGACAAATATTGGGTCATCAGGAAAGTCATGACACATTTTTGCATAGAAAAATATGTCATGATTTTCCCAATGACCTAATAATTTTAAAAGCAACAAGAAAAATATCACCATGCATAAAGGGATTTTCAACAGACTAACAGCTGATTTATGAACAGAAACCATGCAGGCTAGGAGATAATGGGATGAAATATTCAAAGTCTTAACAGGAAAAAAATGATCAAATAGAAATATCACACTGAGTAATCTTGTCCTTCAGAATTTAAAGATAAATACAGTCTTCCCAGACAAGGAAAAACCAAAGGAAAACACCACCACTGAAAAAAAAAATTAAGAAGAAATGCTTAAAGGAGTCTTACATCAGGAATCAAAGAGATGGTAACTACCATCATGAAAACAAATGAAAATGGAAAAGTCCACTGGTAGATTAGATATACAAATGATAAAGAAAAGAATCAAACCTTATTAGTACAAAAAGAAATCACCAAACAGCAAAAATTACAGTGAGAGGGAGAAAAAAACAAATACACACAAAATAACCAGAAAATAACTAACAAAAACGACTAGTATAAATCTTCAACTATCTATAATAACCCTGAATATAAATGGATTACTCAATTAAAAGACTAGACTAAATGAATGAATTAAAAAACAACATCTAACTATATACCATTCATAAGAAACTCACTTTGCCTATAAAGAAACATAAAAACTAAAAATGAAAAGAAGGAAAAGCATATTTTATGCAGAAGGAAACCAAAGCAGGCTTGCAGGTGGCATGGAGGTTGAGGTGCTGGACTCCCATGTGGCCAACCACTGTTCAAGTCCCAGACCTGGTGGCTTGCTTTCATACTTTCTGTCTCTTTCTCTCTATGTATATCTCTCTGGTCAAATTTAAAAATAGTAATAAATAGAATTAAATTAAATGATTCTTTAGTTTTTAAAAAAGGAAACCAAAGCAAACAAAAGTAGCCACACTTGTAACAGGTAAAATAGATTTAAATTCGAAAACTCTAAAAAGATGTAATATGGTCACTATCTGATGATAAAAGAATCAATTCAGCAAAGGAATATAACATTTATAAATGTATATGTACCTAATGTGAGAGCATTCAGACATAGAAAGCCAATATTACTAGATATAAAGAGAGTAATAAACTCCAATACAATAATAGTTTAAGACTTTCACACTCCACTCTCAGCATTCAACAATTAAACACCTCATCTACAATTGATAGGTAGCCAGCAAAGAAACATCAGATTTATATAGCACAATGGACAAATGAATCGATCAATCAGACATTTACAGAACATTTTATTGAAAGACTGCAGGATACAGATTTTTCTCATCAGCATATGAAATATTCTCTAGGATAGACCTTATATTAGGACACAAAACAACTTTTAACACATTTTTAAAAATAAAAATCTTGTTTAGTATTTTTTCCAACCACAGTGGCATCAGATTATAAATCAACAAGAGGAACATAGAAATTAAACAACAGGCTCTTAAGTGACAATGACCTCTACAAGGAAAACTATGAAAAACCAAAAAAGAAATGGAAAATGATACAAAGAAGTGGAAATATAACTTATATTTCTGAATTGGAAGAATTAATATCATCAAAATGTCAATTCTACCCAAATTGATTTACAAATGTAATCTCAATCAAATTACCAGAGATATTTTTCACAGAATTAGAGTAAAGAATCATAAAATTTGTCTAGAATCATAAAATACCCTGTATTACCAAAGAAATACTATGAAAAAAGAGTGGAGTAGGAGATATCTCACTCCCTAACCCCAAAATATATAACAAAGCTATGATAATCAAAACAGCATGGTACCAGCATTAAAACAGGCATGTAGACTAATGGAACAGAATAGAGACCTCAGAAATAAACCCTGAAACATATAATCAACTGATTTTTTACAAAGGACACGAGACAATTCAGTAGGGAAAAGAAAATCTTTTCAGCAAATGGTGCTGGATAAACTGAGTTTCCACCTGCAGAAAAGTGAAATGGAAGATTTCATGCTAACTGAAAAAAGCCAGACTATGTAAGAGAAGCATGGTATGTCCCCACTTAATACATACCAAATGTCTGGACTCCATGGCAGAAACTAAAGATTGAAAGGTATAAAAACATGTAGAGTAGTTGTGGATATTAGAAACAGTGTGGGAGGATGATGATAAATGGGGAGGGAAGGAAATAAAAAGGAAAAAACAGTTAATGTATGCTGTAAAGATGTAGAATGATTAAATGTAAACAAGAAATCATAAAATAAAATTTAAAATGCAAAAAATTAGAAAAATAAGAAACAAATGATGAATGGGCCAAAGAAAAAACTAAAAATATTTTTGAAACAAACAAAACTGGAAACACAACAAACCAAAACCTATGAGGATGCAGCAACAGCACTATTAAGAGTGAAGTTTATAGCAATAAATGTTTTCACCAAAATAGGAGAAAGATTTAAAATAACCTAACAATGCACTTTAAGGAACTGGGGAATCAAGAACAAACCAAACAAAATATTGATGAAGGAAAGAAACAATAAGGAGCAGAAATAAATGAAATTAAAATAAAAAATAAAAAGACTACATGATGCCTTGGTCACCTTTCTTCACTCCCAAGCTCTTCAAGATCTTGACAACATGCCCATGCACCTAGCATGTTATCAGGTGCCTTGGGGATTCAAACCCATGTGACTCCCAGCACTGCAGTTTGCTACCAACTCTGCCACCAAGCTGGGCTACCGTGGAGACTTCTGTAGGGTGTTCATCAGGCTTAGGAATTCTTGGGGTAAGTTCGAGGGGCGATTTCAGAAGTTATTTCTGCCTCTTGGGATCTCGCCCAGTCAAAGAGAGAGGAAGATAGACTGCTCTTCAGTACTTAGTTGTCACTGGAGAATTTGTAAGACTCAGGAGGAAGTGACAGGAGAGAAAGAGAAGATAACAATAGCACAATAATAAAAATAGTGGATACTTATAATAGTTAACTATTACTGGCTATGAATATCTACCCTGTAGGAAACATTAAAATAATGCTATTTATTATTTATAATTCTCACAATTCTTTTTTTCTTTTTTAAAAGAATTATTTAATGTTATTTAATATTATTAATATTGTTTTTAAAATTTGCTATAGGGCACATGTGCTCACCAGAGAGAGAGGGAGAGTGATTATGTAAGCCACCAGGTCCGGGACTTGCACGATGGTGCCCCAACCATCACGTCACCTACTGGCCCATCTCACAACAATTCTTACAAGGTACATTTTTTTAAGTTTATTTATTTCTTCATGAGAGGCAGAGGAAGAGAGAGACAGAGAAAGACGGGGAATCAGTCCACTCCCAGCCTTATCCAGCGAGGATCACAGTCACACATGTGCATCCAGCATGCACAGGGAGACCTGGGGATGTGAACCCAGTACCTTCCCATGTGACTTAAGCAAGTGGAGCATTGCATTACCCCATGCCACTGCAGCTGGCCACCAGGGAGAT
>NW_006159626.1:425438-431869 GCF_000334495.1 Tupaia belangeri chinensis
GAAGAAATGGAGACTCAGGGACTTGGGAACTGTACCAACGTTGTGAAGCCAGTACTGATCAGAGATTTACACCCAGTCCAAAAAGAATTTGATCCAAAGCAGGTCTCCCTTCCTCATGCTGTGTTGTCCTGATACATGTGCCTAGTGAACAGACCCCTGTGAATAGTCCCTGACCATCTGCACCTATCCTCTCACTCTGAGAGGGGGGGAGAAGTTGTTGGAGCCAAGGAGCTGGGTTTCACCCTTTATCTCTAGATAACCCCCCCACCATTCCTGCCAAGAAAGCAGTGCCGAAGGGCTGCTGTGCCTTGGTGCCGGTTCCTAACCTCCAAAACTTAGCTTCATGAACAGGATCTTCAACAGTTTTGTGGAACAGCAAAGACTCTCCAGATTCCTGTACGATGTAGTCAGTCTTCCTGGGATTCATAGCCAATTACATATGCACTGGGGATTTTTTCAATGCATTCTTGAGATACTCCTCAACTGCATAACAAATGATGTCACCACAGGGAGGCCACCAGGGAGCACAGGGATTTCATGTGGCTTAAATCTGTATCCAGATTACAATGGGTAGATAAGTCAAATTACAGTATTTTCAAATATGCAACTCATTATTTTCTTTGGATCACTGAAGTGCAGCCCTAAAAATCCAAATTTCAATTTTTGGCTCATTTCCCAGAATAGAATTCATGAGGTGTCCAGAGTTTTATGAGTCTCTTCAGAAAAATAAGAACAGATCTCATTCTACCCACCACAAAGGAAACAACCCGCTGAAGAAATGCTAATTTACTACTTTTGTTCAAATTCCTTAGGGCCCAGTGGGGTGAAAACAGGGGAGCTGGGGCAGAAAAGGGAGCATGACAGTGCAGGATGAGAAAGCATGACACCAGCCCACTCACCCAAAGATGCTTGGGAATTGTTCTTCCAACTATTTTGGAGCATTCCATACACAACAAAAACATAGGGAATGTGGTATTCATTGTCGTGTTTCATGAGTTGAATTTAAAAATTGTTGTCAGAGACTCTGGACTGAAGTGATGTATAATTTAGCCCATGCTTGCATTCAATGATATAAACTTACAGTGGGAAATTGTCATCCCTTGTGTCGTCTACCAGGCCCTCAAAGGTGATCCTCCCAGAGGAAGAGAAGAAGCCCCAAGTGGCAGGATCAGGGTTGGCCACCAGGTCATGGCCAGTCATTATGTTCTAGATGGCTGAACATACTTGGACTTAACCTGAGCTAAATCTGGCTGACGAAGTTTGCCAGCAAGAGTATCTGGAGTAGATGGAGGCAAAGTGCACTTGGCTGCATAAGACTGTAGCCAAGTGCTGAATAGAAGTAGGCTGTGTAGAGGAATAGATTCCAGTCCCCTAGAGAAGGGATTGAAAAGAGCTAGGCAGGGCTTGAGACAGGGTTCTCATACCAGTTGGGCAAAATACACCAAGGAACCAAAGCAAAAGCTAAGTTCTGAACAGTGTAAACCATCAGTCTGAAGGGTGAGAGTCTGCCATCTGGTAGGCCCCAGAATACCCAGAGGCTTACCACAGGTAAGGTACCACAGATCCATGCCACAGGAGGGAAGCGGCATTTCATAAATTCAAGAGTTTGGTTCATGGATGTGTGAGCAGCAGGGATACCTCATTTCATACTCCTAGAGGTACGTGAAGGGCTCCCCATGGCACTACCCTGGGGATAGAACTCACAGGGAATACAATGTGAATGCGCCCATTGGAGTTGTCCCACACAGTGGCCTCAAGTGTGACATATTTATTCTACACATGTAAGGTCACTGGAAACTTCAGCTTGAAGCAGATGTAACAGAGATCACTAACAACAAATTGTATTTTTTTTTTTTTGGAAAGGTTTTTGCTGTATAAGGCACGTGTGCTCACCAGAAAGAGAGAGAGAGAGAGACAGAGAGACAGAAAACAAGAAATCACCCCCCAAAGGGGGATGGCCATGCCACAATCACTTCTCCTCCATTTTCCATTCTCATCTTGGATCTTGGGCATGCACGCACACGCGCCTGGCGTGAGTTTAAGCCACCGGGTCTGGGACTTGAATCACGGTCGACTACATGGGAGTCCAGCAACATAGCCATTACACCAGCTGCTGATCCCAACAACAAATTCTATTTATTCCTATATATTTGAGACTGATTTAGAGATAATGCAAAAGTGTCCTGCTACAAGCTGGGACGAGCATATTGCTGAATGCGAAGAGCCAGGAAAGCATTTCAGTTGAAAGCAAAGTTTATTTGCCCAAGGTAAGAATCACAGATTTTTGGATACCTAAGGGCTTTCCTTCTAATCTTTAGATTCATTTGAACACATTTCTCAGCTGAGCCTGGAAATTTTTACATGAGAGAAATCAACAAACAAGCTAAGCAGTGAGGCCCAGAAGGGCCTGGCCACTTGAGCTGACAGCATTTCCTTGCCAGAGACCGCAACGTCTGGCTCGTAGAGACATGCACTTGCCTCCATTCCAGAGCTTCAGGGTATCCTATGGGTCACTCCCACCATGATAAACTACTCTTTCATTCTGGGGTCCACAGTCTCTATCCACTCAGGCTGAGATGATGAACTACAATCTGAAGCATTGGAAAAGTTTGCCCAGAAAATAATTCTCACTCAGATTTTTCTTCCGGTGGCTTATTTGGCTCGGTGTCTGCAGCTATGACCTAGGGAGGTCAGCCATGATGGCACAAAGCTGGAGCTGTGGTCACTCACGTTTCCTTCATCAGGTAAATTAACCAAGGAGAACAGAACCATTTGGCAGGGAAGTGAGGTTTCCCGGGGCTGTTCCTGTCGCAGGCTGGGAGAGCAAGAGGAGGCTCCACAGGCCTGTCTCAGCTCTGTGTTCATGATCAGGGTAGCTGTTACACATTCCAAAGACACACCATGACGCTCAGAAGGGAAGCTCGTGGGACTTGGCTCTGCTAAATACACTGACAGTGGTTGGGTTAGGGACACTCCTTCTCCCCTTTTTTTCCCTTAGTGAATTGAAAAGCACTTGAAAATATGTTTAGTGTCTTTGAACATTTTTGGACTCACTGCTGGTAGCGTTTACAGATGCCACATGGGGATGTGCCAGCCTCACTCTCAAAAGCAAGCCGAGATGAGAGCAAAGAATGATCTAAATATTCTGTCCTGGATGACAAGGCAGGCTGAGACAACGGGGGAATCCCAGTTACCAGGAACCTCGGACTCTGCTTTGAGGCCTCCTCTGTGTACCCCTTCTAATCCCTCCCTAAGGCCTATCAATGTTATTTTCTCCATGTCTCTTGAATCCATCTGCTTGTCTCCATCTCAGTCATCGTGCCTGACCTCCATCTCTCACCAGGACCCCCTCGCCACCATGAGTCCTTCCATTCCTGTGCTCTCAGAGTCTGTCCCCCATGCAGCAGCCGTAACACTGACCGAGTCATGCCTCTAACCAAATAAAACACCTTTAGGGCTTCCTTTTGCACGTCGAATAAAATCCAAACTCCTTACCATGGCTTTCGAGGCCCTGAATGGTCTGACTTCTGCTTCTCTCTCCACTTTTATTCCTGCAGCTCCCCATGACTCATGGTGCTCCAGGGGCACTCATTTTCATCCTGTTCTGACTTCGCATGCACGCTCTCTCTTCTAGAATATGCTTCCTTCCATTCTGGGCTCTCTTGTACCACCCAGGTAATTGGATTGTGTCAACCCCATGGAGAGTCCTTTCTGGCCACCATTAGATTTTCGCTCTGTCAAATCTGTCACATTTCACAGATTATTAAATCACCCATTAATTCCTAACTTGCAACAAACTGTAGAATTCATGATAAAGCATCTTGCTCACGTTGCCTAGTAATGATGGGTTCATAACAGTCAATTGATATCCGTTAGAGAAAATAAAGCCCGTGACTGAAGGAGTGATGTTCTGGCCCTAACCTTCAGCCCCGAGTTGCTGAGTCACTATTTCCACTGTAGGCTAACCTGCTGCCCAGTGTTTCCTTGCCTGGATTCCCTCTGGTCCAAGGTACTGCAAGAGATAGTCTGATATTGTCACCATCTGATCCATTCTGCTTTGACTGAGAACTGTTATGAGTGTGGGCTGAAGAATACCAATGGCACTTACCCAGGGTCACTACAAACAGAGGCAACAGACGATGTGATAGATTAAGGATTGCCACAGACCCATTGGCCCTCCTCTCCGGTATGTGTCTGAGACTATATGCCCCCTTCCCTTGGATCTGGGTACCATCTGTGAATACTTTGGCTGATGAAATGCTTGGAGAGTGAAATCTTGCCAGTACCGGAACCCATGAATTAAGGGCTAGTAGCTTCCACTTCTGCCTTGGGGGACACACTCTCTCAGAGGAAGTTCAACTGTCCCATGGAGAGATCATGAAGAGAAGCAAGCCCTGAGACCAAGGAGAGGCAAAGGGGCCCAGCTGAGCTCAGACATCAGCTAACCCAACTAAGACAACAGACACAAGAATAGACCCTTCTTGGACTGTCCCGAATCTGAACAGTAACTAGCTGAACGCAACTTGAACATTGTGCTCATTGACAGAGGGACCCTAATCAATGCTCCATGAGGCAGAACTACCTAGCTGAATCCTGGCTAAATTCCTAACCCACAGATTTTGAGTTTAATTCATTGACAGTTGTTTTAAACATTAAATTTTGGATATTTTGTTAAGTGATAATAGATGACAAGGCAAGCAGGTAGATTGACATTTATGCTTCCAAGAAGGCATGACTCTCTACGCCCTTCCTCCACTGGAAGAGACGCTGTGCTGGCTCAGCAGTGATGTGCAATGAAGCCGTAGTCAACACCTGGAAGATGGGGTGGGCCATGTAGACACAGATTCTCGGTTCTTTTCCAGGGTAATTTACCTAAACCACAGTGTTAATCAAGAATATCTCATTAGGACAACTCTTTCATGAGAAATATCATCATGACATCCAGTTTAATTAAAATCCAGTTTTCCTGCAGACCTACCTGATAAGTCAATCCAGATAGTGTGAGAGGCAGTAATCACAGTGCACTTAGTCAGGTGACAAACAGCATCTGATCATGACTTCTCAATTTATCCGAGGACATGCTGCATTCTTGGAAATGAGTCCCCAAGAGCCTCCCAGCACCTGGAATGAAGAATAAGATAACACTCCTTCTCACTTTCCTTCTCTCTCTGTCCAACGTCAAAAAAATAAAATAAAATAATGACAATGAATAAAATTAAATAAAACAATTCTTAGAAAAATTTTAAAAATTAAAAAAATTAAAAAAGAATAATATAATATAACACTCCTGTACTACCACCCAGGAGTGTGGTAGTACACAGCCAGGAATGTTCGATGTACCTAGCATGGCTCTCTCTGAGTGCCTTCAACTCCTCTGTAGTATAACCACTATACTTGATTTGATTTTATCAATCTCATGTGTATCTTTATAATTTTACTACATGTGAATGTATCTTTTTTTGGAGGGGGAGAGGTTTTTGCTATAGGGCCCATGCGTTTGCCAGAAAGACAGAGAGAGACAGAGAAATAGAAAGCGAGAAATCACCCCCCAGGGGGTATGGCCACGCTGCAATCCCTTCTCCTCCATTCTCCTCTCAGGATCTTGGGCACGCACGCATATACGCCTGGCGTGAGTTTAAGCCACTGGGTCTGGCACTCAAACCGTGGTCAGCTACATGGGAATTCAATGACATAGCCATTATGCTAACTGCTGGCCCCTAATGTATCTTTAAACGCCAGTAGTATCACGTTGCATGTTTTAAATCATGTGTGCTCCTTTATTGTATAATTCTGCAGTTTGCTGTAGTCCACACGGAAGTGCATAACTTTCAGAAGTTCTACAAACATATATGTGTACTCACATGTTCAGACAATACTATATATGCTCTTTTAGAACTTCATTTTTTTTATATATGTTTTTTTTACCCTAACATATTATCTCTCAAATACAAAAAGTAATTTAATTAACCCAGTTGGATATACCTTTAGAAAGCAAACACTGGGGCCAGATGATGGTGCCCAGGTAACACAATGCCCTGTAAGGGAAGGTTCCGGGTCCACATACAGAGACCTCCCTGAACATGCTAAGTGCATGTGTGCCCATGATCCAGGGCTGGCTGAAGCTTGGATGAATCGCTGCACGGGGCCCTATTGGGGGTGACTGTCTCTTTGTCTCTCTATCTCTCTTATTCATGGAAGAAAGAGATAAAATCTTAAAAGAGAGAAGAGAAAGAAATCAAACATCATCCTCCATGTGGACATCCTCCACTCCCTCCCTTTCCCTTCATAGATGTTTAACTTTTATACCCTGCCCCTAAATAGCTAATACTAGTTTATATTTCCAAACTTGCATTTACCATTCTTTTCTAGAACGAGAAGGAGGAGAAATACTGACTTTTGAGGTTCTGGGCTCTACCTAGGTCAGTGCCAGC
>NW_006159626.1:431880-455382 GCF_000334495.1 Tupaia belangeri chinensis
TGAACACCCATTGTCTGTCTCAGGACACCCCCAGACATCAAAGTCTAGTCTGTATTCTCTCAAGTCCTTCAGGTGCCCCAGGGCAGCCTGCAGGCACCATCACCACTCAGGTTTTCTAACTTCACTTTGACACTTGCATATTTCCATTGCTTTATTGTAAGGTTGTCTTTGCATTTTAAAACATGTTTATTTTGCCTTATGCAGCATTTCTAGGTATAGCAGGGGAGTTTTTCAGGATGTGTAATCTGCCAAATTTCTGAATATAAAAGCCTTGAAAGTATTACTAAATATTACATATATATTGCAGTCAGCACAGTCATTTCCCACAAGAATCCCCCAATTAAATCATTGGCAGATATTTATAAAATATCTGCTGGATTTTTTTTAAGGGATGTGGCAATTTAATCTAAACAATTAACTTTCTATCTTAATTAAAGCTGGTAGTTTTTGTTTTCATAAATATATATTCATAGTTTTTAAATAGAGAACACCAACATATATAAGTTAAGAAGGGTCCAGTAGGTAGTGTGGTAGTTAAGGCACTGGACTCCCACATAGCCGACTATGGTTCAAGTCCCAGATCAGGTGGCTTGCTTTCTTACTTTCTCTCTCGCTCTCTCTTATGAGTGTGCATGCCCTGCAGCAAATTCAAAAAATAATAGCAATGATAAATAAAATTAATTACATTTTGTAAAATGGTTAAAAAATTAACAGACTATTCCATAATTAGAAAAAAACAAAAATAAGTCTTTCAGACACAATTAATAGAGTAATACAGAAAAGAGGGAGTGAAGGGGTTATGGGGAAATTTCCCAAGTTGGTTAATCCAACTTTAGAGAGCGAGAACAGATCTGAACTGGGTTGACCAACACAGACATGAGCAGGAACCCACTGTCTAGTAAAGGGGGTTTTAGTGGTGGGGTACAAGCAAGTATAACCCTTAGCTGTGGCCAAGGCAATTACAACTCAGTCCTATTCTACAACAACACACAGTAGATCAAGCAGATATGATTCCATCTGAGCTTCAAATTGTGTGATTATGATTACTTTTTATTGGCTGTATAAGGCTTTTATTTTACTTTGACTCTTGCCATGTTTGAAAATTCTTCCTGCTTTGGTAGGTATCCTGGCTAGCTTCTAATTGCTCCTCTCCCAGTTTCTAGTCTTCTCTGCTGCTCTGGGCCCTAGAGGCCTGTGCACTGCCATGATGGCCTACACACTGAAATGATGGCTTCTCTTGCATCTAATCTGCAGGTGAGCTCAGTCAACGAGAGGTACTGGAATGGGATGGGTGATGGAAGGAGACTTTCTGAGCTGAGCGTGAGATGAGATGAATGGGTATGAGTGTTTCTCCTCTCAGCATCCCCCTCGCAGGCTGTCATGGGTTATCTTGCTCCTCTACCAAGGTCACAACTCCTATCAAGAACCATTTCCATAGAGTAGCCATCTCTTGATTATGGGAACTCTTCCCTCTCTTGCCTCCTCAGGCATTGAGTGGCCCTTATACCTCAATGCCACTGGCTCCATAGGCCATTAGCACTGCCCATGTCTTTATTAAACCCTCCTCTAATTTCAGCTTAATTACCCTGTCCAATTCTTGCTATAATCCTGACTGATAGAGTTGAATAATTCTGGTGTGAGCTAAGGCTAAAGAGACAGGTGGGAAAACACCCATACTGATACGGTCAGATATGATTTTTTAAAAGGCCATATTGTTATGGGGCTTTGTGCAAATAATAGACCAAATTGAGACTAATTTTTTTTTTTTTTTGCAAATAAGTTAGTTTATGACTCTCTTTGGTAAAAGGGAGAATGGAAAGAGAAAAAAAATGCTTCAGAAGAAAATTATCATCCATTTGTTATTAGATTTTAGCTTTGTCCATATCTGTGTTTAGAGTTTTTAGTATCTACCTACATTTGAACAGAATCCTAACCTTTTTCCTGGCTTTACATCTTAAGCAAATTTTTCTTAACATTTCTTATCTTGATTATTAAACTTAAAACTGCTTTTTTGAAATTAAAAATACAGGGGACCAACAGATGGCATAATGGCTATGTCGTTGGACTCCCATGTAGTCGACTGCAGTTGGAGTTTCTGACTTGGGGGCTTAAACTCACGCTGGGCACATGTGCATGCGTGCCCAAGATCCCAAGAAGAGAATGGAGGAGAAGGCATTGCGATGTGGCCATCCCCCCTGGGGGGTGATTTCTCGTTTTCTGTCTCTCTGTCCTTCTGGCAAGCACACACGCCCTATAGCAAAAACCTCTCAAAAAATAAATAAATAAATAAAACATAAAAAAATAAAGTATCTATTTAATGATCACGAAAAAAGAAATATAATTTGTAAAGTAAAGGCATGATAAATGTTTAAAATTTATACAAAGAGAAAAAGATGCCTTGTTAAAGGCTGAATGTGGCCGAGCCAGGTTCAGACAGAGAAATACTCCATCCTTCTTAGAATTTCCAGCTCCTCTAAAGCCAAAGTGACAGGCATAGTTTCTTTGCTATATCAAAGAACAGAGTTTTCTATAAATTAAAAGGTTTTGAGGGCAAGTTCATGTCTCTGCAGAAATTTGCTCTTTTCAGTGAGCCCATGTGGCACATATACAACAATATGGAATACTACTCAGCTGTAAAAAATGAGACCCTAACATTTGGTAGATTTACTGCTATGTGAAACAAGCCAGACTTTGAAAGACAGGCATTGTATGTCCCCCCCCCTTAATATATACCGAATATCTACACTATGCTTAATGTCTGCGTGCTCTACCGAATATCTGTGCTCTCTGGCAGAAACCGAAAGATTGGAATATATAAAAGAATGAACAACTGTAGATACTAGAGACAGTGTAAGAGGATGATGGGAAATGGGGGAGGGTGAAAGGAAGGAAATCAAGGGTAAAAACGAAATAAGCAAAACATTTAAGGGACACAAAAATGGAAAATTATTTGTTGATGATAACATGTATGATAGTATCTTTAACTGGATATAAGATAGATAAATGAATAAATGAATGAATAAATAAAAAGACTGCTCTGGGGACCAGCAGATGGGATAATGGTTATGTCATTGGACTCCCACATAGTTAGCTGCAGTTTGAGTCCTGATCCCAGTGGCTTAAAACTCGCACTGGGCGCATGTGCATGTATGCCCAAAATCCTAAGAGGAAAATGGAAGAGAAGGAGGAGAGATTAGGGCATGACCATCCCCCCGGAGGTGATTTCTTGCTTTCTGTCTCTGTGTCTCTCAGGTGAGTGCACATGCCCTATAGTAAAATCTCTCTCTCAAAGAAAAAGAAAAAAGATTGCTCTGGCTGTAATAAAAAGAGAAAAAAGTGGTTAAGAAAGCCAGAATGGATGTGAGTACATCAGTTAGGAAACTTCACTGGCTGCCCAGGAGACACTAACATCATTTGTCATATATTAGTTGAGGAGATGCTGAAGATTGCTCCCAGGTTTCCAGTTTGCAAAAGCAGCAATGTAGGGGCCACAACATAAAGAACCCCGAAAAGAACCTGGTTCCCAACACAGGCGAGCGAGCACAGTGAGGAGACCCTTAGTGTGACTGAATGTGTGAGGCGTGGGCCGCCTTTGGGACATTTAAGATGAGGGCAAGTAGCTAGACAGACTTGATGGTCTGGAATTGGAAGAGAGCGTTGAAGATGCAAAATTGTGAGACACCGACAGAGATCAGTTTACCTCAGGACAGAGTGAGGAGTGAAAAGAGGAGGGGGGGGGAGTGAAACTTAAGGAATTCCTGCAATTAATGATGGGTTAGGACCAAAATATACAAACAAAACAGAAGAGGGAACCAGCAGTTAGCGTAACGGCCATGTGGCTGGATTCCCACGTAGTTGACCACGGTTCACATCCGGGACCCGGTGGCTTAAAACTCATACTGGGCTCCTGTGCGTGCGTGCCCAAGATCCCAAGAGGAGAATGGAGGAGAAGGGATTGCAGCATGGCCATCCCCCCGAGGGGTGATTTCTCGCTTTCTGTCTCTCTGTCTCTCTCTGTCTGTCTGGCGAGCGCGCACGCCCTATAGCAAAAACCTCTCCAAAAAAAAAAAAAAGAAGAAACAGAGAAAATAGGAAAACTGATGCTGACATAGTTCTGTTCTAATATAAATATTTGACAGTCAGACTGGTGGAAGTTTTCCCAACATCCAGACCCATCTCACATGGCAATGACAGTGACACTTGCAAAGTCTCACAGAGAAAGCACTGATAGAGCCACCTTCAGGAATATTGGCTCAGGGGCAGATAACCCCGCTCACATCCTAACTTCACCTTCTGTCAGCTGTCACCTTGGGCTCCTAACTTCACCTTCTGTCAGTTGTTACCTCGGGCGAGTTCCTTAACCTGCCCGTAGGTAAACTGGAGGTAGATGTATTACTTCCATCTTAAAGTTTTGTGATGTTTAGACTAAATAACACATATGGTCTACATCGCAATGCATGGTACATAACAAATGCTGGCCAAAGACAGAGAGAGACAGAGAGAAAGTAAGTGAGAAATCACTCCCTGGAGGGGAGGGGAGAAGGTATGGCCACACCACAATCATTTCTCATTCATTCTCCTCTGGAGATTTTGGACATGTACGGGGATGAGTTTCAAGCCTCCAGGTCTGGGACTCAAACCACAGTCGGTCATGTGGAAGTCCACTGCCTTAACCATTACGCCACCTGCTGACTCTTTATTCTTATTTTTAATGAAAAAAAAAATAGAAAATAATACTTTGAAGGGCAAAGTGAAACAAAAAGTAAAAAGTAAAGATGATAGAATTTAGTAAGATAAAGTCTGGATGAACACCATTCAGTAGGTTAGAGATTGGGGAGTGAGAAAGAGCTGGCTGAAACACCAATCAGCCTCATCCATTAGAACCAACAGGTTCCTGGTCAGCTTCAGCACCCCCTCTGGTGCTTGTGCAGAAAAGGCAATGAAATATTCAAACAGAAAGGGGAAGAAAAGTAGGAAAGAGGGAAGAAGCCAGGTCTTTCATAAATTGGCTAATTGGATTTCAGAAAACCAAGAACATTCCATATATTTTATTTTTTTCTTCCATTTTCCCCCCTTCACTATATGCAAATTATATGCTTCCAAAGGCAATTCTGAAATGTCAGTGAAAAATATTATATGTGGTTCACATCTAAGTTTCTGGTTCCAAACTTCAAAGACCTACAGAGCCATTTCAGTTTTAGAGGTAGTTGCTCTGTGAAAGTGTCCACCTTGTCACAGTTTGCCTGGGACTTTCCTGGTTTCAATACTAAAAATCCCCTGGCGTGGTGAGCCCTAGTCTGAGGAAAAGTGGGATGGCTGGTCACTCTATTGATGTATCTCTTGATATTGACGAAGACAGAGTGCAGCTCTGAGCAGCTCCACACCAGGGGATATAACCAGCTCACCGTTTATGTACAGAGGGGAGCGGAGCTCTGTGGGGGTACCTTAAGAGGGTCCCATTCCATTGATTGATCCTTACTGAAATTCTGAACTGACTCTTTAAAAAAAATTTTTTTTTAATATATCCAATTGCTATACATCATTTAGCTTGTAGAGAGAATTTACCCAACATGAAATACACCTCAGACTAGTCCACTTGAGAATCCTATACATGTTATAATCAACAGGTAATACACCATTTCAGTGTCCCACAAACATCTCACTTCTCTTTTTCTCCCCAATTTCTTTCCCACTCTTCCCCTCTCTCACCCTCTTTCCACACTGTCTCCAGTGCCCATAACTATTTTCAATGTTTCTATGCCCTCCATTCTTTCAGTCTCTACCACAGTGTGGGCAGTCAGTATTATGTTAAGTGGAGACAAACAGTGTCTCTCTTTCACCCCAGAGGGTGGGTGAAGGAGTAGAGTCTGAGGAAGGACATTAAGGAGAAAAATAGAGAGACAAGTCATTTATAGGACAAAGAAATGGGTTATTATCTATTGAAGATAACTTTATAGTACTGGACTGGTGAGAAATGTACACATGTTGGAATATTCACTTTGAAAGCTAAATATTGTGTGATTGATTAAATAAAATAATTCTTTTAAAAAATCTTCCATATTCATCCACTTTCTATCAAATGCCAGGGTCTTGTTCTTTTTATGACTGAATAGTATCCCATAGAGTATATGTGCCACACTTTTTCAACCATTCATCTGTTTGTGGATATCTGGATTCTTCCTATTTTAGTAATAGTAAATAATGCTTGAATAAACACAGGTGTGCAAGAACTTTTCCAATTGTTCTCCTTTCATTTGGGTAGATACCCAGGAGTGGGATTGCTGGATCATATGGTAGTTCTATTTGTAGATCTTCGAGGAACCTCCATATTGTTTTGCACAGTGGCTGGATCAATTTACATTCCCATCAACAGTATAAGAGAATTCCCCTTTCACTACAATCCTGCCATCACTTACCATTTTTTGTATTTTTAATCTTCATCATACTGACAGGAATTAGGTGGTATCTCATTGTGGTTTTGATCTGCATCTTCGTTATGATGAGGGATGTTGCACATTTTTTCATATGTATATCTTGGCTGTTTGTATGTCTTCCTTAGAGAGTTTTCGCTCAACTAATTTTCCCATCTTTTAATTGGGTTCATCATTTTTTTTCCCCGAGGTAAGCCTCTTGAGTTCCCTGTGTTTTCTGGTTATCAGTCCCTTATCTGAGGCATAGTTTACAAAAATAGTCTTCCATTTTGAGAGTTGTCAGTTCACACTAGTTACTGTCTTTTGCTGTGCAGAAACTTCTTAATCTGATATAATCCCAATTGTATATTTGGGGGATTATTGCCTGTGCTTTGGGGGTCTTATTTAAAAAGTCTTTATGTGCCCCAGTGTCTCTGAGTTTCCCCAATGTCTTCCACCAGTAGTTTTATAGTTTGAGGTCTTAAGTTTAGATCTTTGATCCATTCTGAGTTGATTTTTGTTAGTGATAAAAGATGGGAGTCTTGTTTAATCTTTCTGCAGGTGGATACCCAGTTTTCCAGCACCGTTTGCTATAGAGATTTTCTTTTACTCACTGGATGACTGTTAATCTTTGTCAAAAATCAGTTGGCATTATGTTTTGAGGTTTATTTCTGGAGTCTATTCTGTTCCATTGGTTCACTTGTCTGTTTTTGTGCCAATATCATGCTGTTTTGATTATCACAGCTTTATATTTTTTGGTCAGGGAATGAGTTACCCCCCACTCCACTCTTCTTGCACAGGATTTCTTTGGCAATACAGGATCTTTTATGATTCCAAGCAAATTCTATGATTGTCTTTTCTAGATCTGTTAAGAATGTCTCTGGCAATTTGACTGGAATTGCATTAAATATGTAGATTAATTTGAGTAGAATTGCCATTTTGATTATATTAATTCTTCCAATCTAGGAACATGGGATGTCCTTCCACTTTTTTGTCTTCTTTTCAATGTCTTTTTAAAGATTTTCATTGCTGTCCTTGTAAAGGTCTTTGGCTTCCCCAGTTAGGTTTATCCCTAGGTATCTTATCCATTTTGTAGCTATGGTATAAGGAATGGTGAAGGACCTTAGTCAGCTTGTTGTTTGTATATAAAAATGCTATAGATTTTTGGATGTTGATTTTGTATCCTGCCACTTTACTGTATTCATTTATTACTTTGAGAAGTTTTTTCATGGATACCTTTGGGTTTTCTAAGTATACCATTATGTCATCTGCAAATAAAGATATCTTCAACTCTTCTTTGCCTATTTAAGTGCCCTTTATATTATTTTCTTTTCTGATTGCATTGGCTATGACTTCCAGAACGATATTGAAAAAGAGTGGAGAAAGAGGACAGCCTTGTCTAGTACCAGTTTTTAGTGGAAAAGCTTTCAGCTTTTCCCCATCCAGTATCATGTTAGCTATAGTTTTTATATATATATATATATAGCTTTTATTGTGTTGAGAAATGACCCTTTTATGCTGATTTTGGTAAGAGTCTTAATCATGAATGGATGCGTATTTTATCAAATGCTTTTTCTGCATCAACTAAAATGATCATAAGGGTTTTGTCATTCTTTCTATTAATATGGTGTATTATATTTATGGTTTTGTGTATGTAGAACCACCTTTGCAGCCATGGAATAAAGCTACCTGGTCATGATGAATAATGTGTTTTATATGTTGTTGTATATGATTTGCGAGTATCTTGCTGAGAACTTTTGCATCTATATTAATCAGAGATATTGGTCTGTAGTTTTCCTTTTTTGTCATGTCTTTATCTGTTTTGGGAATGAGGATAATGGAGGCTTCATAAAATGAGTTTGGGAGGATTTCTTCCTTTTGTATCTTTAGAATTAGTTTGAGTATAATGGTGATTAACTCTTCTTTAAAATTTTTGTAGAATTCATAAGTGAAGCCATCAGGACCTGGGCTTTCCTCTGTTGGGAGATTATTTGTTACTGAATTAATCTCATTGCTTGTTATTGGTCTATTCAGGCTTTCTAGGTCCTCCTAATTCAATCTTGGTAGATAATATGTGCCCAGAAATTTGTCCATATCATGTGGTTTCTCTTGTTTGTTGGCATATAGTCATTCATAGTATCCTCTAATGATGGTTTGCATTTTTATTGTGTCTGTTGCAACATTGCCTATTTCATTGAGAATTTGATTAATCTGGTTCCTTTCTCTCTTCTTAACCAGTCTAGCTAATGGTGTGTCAATCTTGTTAATCTTTTCAAAGAACCAGATTTTGCTTTCATTTATTTTCTGTATAGTTCATTTATTTTCTGTTTCATTTCTTTTTGGTTGAATCTTTATTATTTCTTTTCTCCTGGCATTTTTTTGGTATTTTTTGTTTTTCCAATTTCCTGAGGCATGATGGTGGGTTGTCTATTTGCCACTTTTTCATCATTTTCCTATGCATACTAATTGCTATGAGTTTTCTCCTCTTATGATCAACTGACTCTTAAGCTGGAGCCAGATGACACTCTCTTGTAATGTCAGAGTGACCTAGGATAGACAAGAAAGCCCTTTTCAGTTATTAACATTTACCTCAATGTAATTGATTGGATTAGTCAGCTCCCTGGCAGACTCTGGTGGAAATGGATTAAGTTCATGTAAATTTTGATGGAATGTGGAATTGTTCAAGATTCAGATCATGGAAGAGATTCCACATACATCAATTTAGGTAGGGTACCATTGTAGAAACCTCTGACTGCTAGACAAGAATTTCCAAAAGATTTTTCTTAGAATATTTGCCCCAAACTCTCTATAAAAAGGCTCTGTGGTAAATTAACCTAGAGAAACTTCACATGTTATTTCTCTTTTTATTCAGAGTTTCAACTCACAGAGTAGCATGCTAAGAACTCTGAGAAGTCCAGTATTAAAGAATCCTTTTAGAGCTGGCCCCATAGCATGAGAGTGAAACACAGTGTGGTGGGAGCTGGATTCCACAGAGTTGACTATGGTTTGATTCCTGGAACTGGCAGCTTGTTAGGCATGTGCACACTTGTGTGTATGCCCAAAATCCTCCATGGAGGAAAAAAAATTGCTGCTGTGTGATCAGGCCCTACTGAGCTTCCTTTCTCTCTCTCTCTCTCTCTCTCTCTCGTACACAAGTTCTCTAGCAATTAAAAAAAAAGAGCTTTAAAATGTTGTGTATCTCGTTTTTCCATTTTATTTTTGAACCATTTCGTAGTACCATCTCTTGAAATTAATATGCTGCAGTACAATTTTTCAGGAAACTGCTGTAAGTTTTAATGAGGAAACAAATTTTCCTTAGCATATTTAAGGTAAATAGGTACTAAAGGAAGGAAATGATAACACAACAGGATAGGAGGTTCTTTTCAAACAAATCTCATCTGCTTCACAATAGGGCCAGCACATATCCACTCACTTATTTATATACTACTCAAACATTTATGATTACTATGTATTTATTAGTTTTGCCAAAGGGCACATGCACTTGCCACAGAGGGGAAGAAAGGGGAAGAAAGAAAAGTGAAAAATCATCCCCCAGGGAAGATGACCATACCACAAAACCTTCTCCTCTATTCTCCTCTTGGGATTTTGGGAATACATGCACATGTGCCTGGTGTGTTTTTCAAGCTGCTGGGTTCAGGACTTGAACCATGCAGTCGACCATGTAGGATCCAGCTGCCTTAACCAACATGCCATTTGGCTGGCCCTATGTTTATGAAATACTTATGAACATTTACTGTGTGACAGGCAGAGGGCTAGAAGCTAGAAATGCAGATAAAACAAGACAACGACCTGTCCTCCTAGAGGATCACTCTAGGGGAAAACAGAACATTGAACCTGGGCTTTTAACACATCGTGAAACATGTTTGTAAAATAAACTTCTAGACCAAGAGGTGAGTGAAGAGTTCATACTGGTTTGGGACAATGACTTTACTAAACTGGACTTGGCTCTGAATCCTTACTTCTGGGAGTCCCTGCTTCAACCCTTCTCTCAGTGTCCTGGAACCTCAGATTTGCTCCACAGAATTGTCACTGTGGTTTCCTTCATGCTGAGGTGTTTTCAGCACAGTGACCAGTTCTAACTCTGGACTAACAGATGTTGACCCTCATGGCCTAGATGTGTGAGCCCAAGATCTTCAGGAGACAGGCGCTGGCGAAGGTACTTACTCAGCAGCAATTGTACCGCATTGTGAGTGACTGATGTTACATAAATGGATACAACACTCAATTTCATTAAGCAGCAGGAGGGAGAATTATGCTAAAACTCAAACATGATTATTAATTAACACATAAGTATTTGTCTCCAAAAACCAGGGTTTTAAAATCATGTTTATCATTTCTTTTCTCAAACAAATCTCATCTGCTTCACAATAGGGCCAGCACATATCCACTCACTTATTTATATACTACTCAAACATTTATGATTACTATGTATTTATTAGTTTTGCCAAAGGGCACATGCACTTGCCACAGAGGGGAAGAAAGGGGAAGAAAGAAAAGTGAAAAATCATCCCCCAGGGAAGATGACCATACCACAAAACCTTCTCCTCTATTCTCCTCTTGGGATTTTGGGAATACATGCACATGTGCCTGGTGTGTTTTTCAAGCTGCTGGGTTCAGGACTTGAACCATGCAGTCGACCATGTAGGATCCAGCTGCCTTAACCAACATGCCATTTGGCTGGCCCTATGTTTATGAAATACTTATGAACATTTACTGTGTGACAGGCAGAGGGCTAGAAGCTAGAAATGCAGATAAAACAAGACAACGACCTGTCCTCCTAGAGGATCACTCTAGGGGAAAACAGAACATTGAACCTGGGCTTTTAACACATCGTGAAACATGTTTGTAAAATAAACTTCTAGACCAAGAGGTGAGTGAAGAGTTCATACTGGTTTGGGACAATGACTTTACTAAACTGGACTTGGCTCTGAATCCTTACTTCTGGGAGTCCCTGCTTCAACCCTTCTCTCAGTGTCCTGGAACCTCAGATTTGCTCCACAGAATTGTCACTGTGGTTTCCTTCATGCTGAGGTGTTTTCAGCACAGTGACCAGTTCTAACTCTGGACTAACAGATGTTGACCCTCATGGCCTAGATGTGTGAGCCCAAGATCTTCAGGAGACAGGCGCTGGCGAAGGTACTTACTCAGCAGCAATTGTACCGCATTGTGAGTGACTGATGTTACATAAATGGATACAACACTCAATTTCATTAAGCAGCAGGAGGGAGAATTATGCTAAAACTCAAACATGATTATTAATTAACACATAAGTATTTGTCTCCAAAAACCAGGGTTTTAAAATCATGTTTATCATTTCTTTTCAGATATTTCATATTTATTAGTTTCAAGGCAGAACAACTGAAGTACTACATTTATTTAACTATGCAAATCTCAAAAGAGGCAAACAAAGTTAGAAAATTAATATTGGAATATGTACCTGTAAGATGAAACAAATACAGAAGTCTCCTGACCAGTGATCAAGTTAATCTGTCAGTTGCAAAGTGAGAGTAGAACTATCTCTTTTTAAACATGTATACTCATGAGATAGAGAGAGAGTGTGTGTGTCACCCCAATGGGGCCTGGTAATGCCACAGTCCTTTCTTCCATTCCTCCTTCTCATTGAGATCCTGGACATGCGTGCACATGCAACCAGCATATTTATTAACGCCCTAGGGCAGGATTCAAACTGTGGTTGGCCATGTGGGATCTGGCTCCTCTGCACAGAGATGAACCACTGCACTATGGGGCTAGCCTGACAATAACACTACTTTAACATCTACTCTAAAGCTGGCCAAGTTAAGAGATAAAGCATTTGACATTTAATGAAATCTGTAAAGCTGAATGAATTTTTTTAAATAATTTGCACTTTTTTTTTGAGAGAGAGGTTTTCACTATAGGGCGCATGCGCTCGCCAGACAGACAGAGAGAGACATAGAGACAGAAAGCAAGAAATCACCCCCAGAGGGGATGGTCAGGCCGCAATCCCTTCTCCTCCATTCTCCTCTGGGGATCTTGGGCACACACGCACACGCGCCTGGCGTGAGTTCTAAGCCACCGGGTCCAGGACGCGAACCGTGGTCGACTACGTGGGAATCCAGTGACATAGCCATTACGCTAACTGCTGGTTCCCTGCACTTTTTTTTTTTTTAAGTTTATTCATTTTTTTTTTTTCTGAGAGAGAGACAGAGTCCCCAACAGGGCCTTTACTCTGCCATCTTCCCCCAGTGTAAGCCTGTCAGGATTTCAGGCGTGTGAACAGATGCTCCTGGCATGTGCAGGGGGATCTCAGGAGGCTAACCCAAAACCTTTTCCATGTGGGTCAATTGCATTACCACCACCTGGCCCCAACTGAATGGATTTTACCCTTCAATTTCATATAAACAAAATTCCAGTTAAAAATAAATACAATGCTAATAACCTTCAAAAATGGCTTGTTTTTAACTATAGAAGTGTTCATTGAATTTTTATTATTATTTAATAATTTTAGGCAGTCATGTGTTGGTCAATATTTTATGCTGGCTTTGTTTCATGGGGGAGGATTGAATTAAAATTTGTAGCCTTTGCCAATTTGCCTAGTATAAAATATTCCCACTATGGTTGATTTGATATGATATCACTTGTCAGTTGAGAGCACATAATTAGCTTTTTTATTATTTAATTTATTTTGTACATTTGATCACTATATATCACTTAACTTGTAAAGTGAATTCTCCCAATATGAATACACGTCACACCAGTCCAGTTGAGGATACTATTCACATCATCATCAACAGAATAATCCATTTCTGTGTCTCATAAATGTTTGCCTCTCTATTTTTCTCCTTAGTTTCTTTCCCCATACTCTCCCTCTCCCCCACCCTCTTCCCACACTATCTTCAATATTCATAACCATTTTCGTGTTTCTATATCCTCTAAGCTTTTGGTTGCCTCCATAGAGTGTGGACAGCCAGTATATGTTAAGTGGAGACATACAGTGTCTCTTTCATAGCCTGACTTGCTTCACTCAGCAATAAATCTTCCATATTTGCCTACTTTCTATCAAATGCCATGGTCTTGTTGTTTCTTTATGACTGAATAGTATTCCATGGAATACATGTGCCACACTTTTTAATCCATTCATCTGTTCATGAACATTTGGGTTGGTTCCATGTCTTAGCAATTGTGAATAATGCCACAATACACATAGTTGTGCAAGCACTTCTTTGACTAAGCATTCTCCTGTCCTTTAGGTAGATACCCAGGAGTGAGATTGCTGAATCTTATGGTAGTTCTATTTGTAGGTCTTTGAGGGAACTCCATATTGTTTTCCATAGTGGCTAGACCAATTTACATTCCCACCAACAGTGTATGAGAGTTCCCCTTTTACCACAGACCTGCCTGCTCTTATCATTTTTTTATTTTTAAGCCATTCTGATTGGGGTTAGGTGGTATCTCACTGTGGTTTTGATTTGTATCTCCCTTATTATGAGGGATATTAAGCATTTTTTTGTATACTTTTTAGCTGCTCATACATCTTCCTTAGAGAGTTGTTTATTCAGCTCATTTTCCCATCTTTTAATTGGGTTGATCATTTTTTTTTTTTTTTTCAGGTAAGCTGCTTGAGTTCCCTGTGTATTCTGGTTATCAGTCCCTTATCTGAGGCAGGGTTTACAAAAAATATTCTCCCATTCCGAGTGTTGTCGATTCACACTAGTTACATGCCTTTTGCTGTGTAGAAATGTCTTAATCTGATGCAATCCCACTTGCCTATTTTTGGGATTATTGTGTATACGTTGGGGGATCTTATTTAAGAAGTCTGCCTATCCCAATGTCTCCCAAGTTTCTCCAGTGGTTTTCACCAGTAGTTTTATAGTTTTAGGTCTTAATAATTAGCTTCTTTGAGTCAGTGTGAGCCAATGAGAGTAATCCACTGCACACCACTGAGTAGACTTTCAAGTTATGAGAGGAACTTTACTAAAATCTTTTACTTAAAATTAATAGAACTAAGACTATGTGGTGAGAGATGCTTAGTCTTACGTTACCAGAAAAATAAAGAAATTTATATGATGAATTTTGTATTTTCAAAGTCTATGTTTAAGAAGAGCATAAACCCCAAATTATAAATCTTAATTAGAATCATTACATTACATAGATATAGTAGCCTTCCCTCACCCCATCTGTGCTTTTGCTTTCCACATCTTCAGTCACCTGTGGTCAACTGTGGTCCAAAAATAACAAGTGGAAAATAACAAGAAATAACAGTTCATACGTTTTAAATTGTACTCTGAATAGGAGGATAAAATCCCCCGCTATCCCATTCCGTCATACTTTCGTCCAATGGATTCATTCTGTGTATGCACCCACTCCTTAGGCACCTAGTGGCCCTCTTGGTTATCAGATTGACTGTCATGGTATCCTGTGCTTCACTCAAGTAGCCTTTACTTACTTAACAGTAGCCTGAAAACACCCAAGCAGTGATACTGGCAATTCAGATATGCCAAGCAGAAGACATACAGTGCTTCCTTTAAGTGAAAAAGTTAACTGTTCCCAATAAGGAAAGGAAAAGAAATCACATGCTAAGGTTGTTAAGATCTGTGGTGAGAACAAATTTTCTATCTGTGAAATTGTGAAAAAGGGAAAAGAAATTCACATTAAGTTTTGCTGTTATGTACAGTGTGTAAGTGCTTAGTGAAGATAAAAAAGGCATTAAATTTGTCAGTAGAAGACATGAACATAAACATGTTCAGGCTGACAACAATAAGGTTCATTGCTATCTGCAGTTTTAGGCATTCACTGGAGTCTTGGAAAGTATCTTCTGTAATAAGGGGAGAAGGCTGCATATTTAATGTTTTTCTTAATAGTCTGTATAGCATACTGGGTAACAGAATCAGACTTCTGATTTTAAATTCAGGCTCTCCCTTCTCTCCATCCCCTGACTCCCGTGATTTGGGGCTAGTTATTTCATCCCTGTGTGCCATTGTTTCATCATCCGTGAATAAATATGGCTAATTATCACACTAGCTAATAGTTATTGTGAGGATAAAATAAAATAATGCATATAAAGGGCTTTGCAGCAGTGCACAGCATGTACTAAAAATTTAATATTTATTAATATTATTAACATCATTGGCTGCTTCTAATGAAATAAACACACCAAGTTGCAAATAGTGTCGACTCAGCTGAAAAATATGTTGGAACTATGGCCTTCTAGGGTCAGTGGAAAAGAGTGATCTGGGAACAGCGGAAGTTTCCTGCTGGACATAAGGGATGATCTGTCAGCTCCACCACTTACTGATGTTGCCCTCTGTGTCAGTTTTCTCAAGTGCAAAACAGGCATAGCTCAGAGCATCGCTGTGAAGATTAACACTAACACAAATAGAGCAAAAGAGTAGTGCCTGGCATGTAGTAAGCACTCATTATCTACTATTATTTTTATAGAATTATTTATTTAATTTTATCTATTCTAAATTGACCAGAGAGAGACACAGAGAGATGGAGAGAAAGTGAGAAAGCAAGCCACCAGATCTGGGACTTGAACTGTGGTCGGCCATGTGTAAATGTCCAGTGCCTTAACCACCATGCCATCTGCTGGTCCCATCTATTTTTATTTTTTAAGGTTCTAGTTGCAATGTGGCCAAAAAACAAAAAACAAACAGAAAAAAAAAAAAAAGTATTGTTAAGTGATAGCAGTAGGCTGTAAATGTTACTGCCTTCTTGAAATGGACTCAGGAAATGAGGAAATATGTCACTTCCAGGAACTGCACTTTGCATTACAACTATCTGGGGTCATTATAAAACATACTGGTGCCTAGAAATTGATTCAGTTATTCTTGTATAGGAAATCTGCAGGGTTTTGTTTTATTTTGTTTTTGTTTTTTTATAATGGCCAAGATTATTTCAGTGTGCAGCTGGGGCTGAGAACTTCTATCTTAGAAGATAGTTCTAGAATTCAAATCAGTGGTCATCAGAAACCTTCTTTCCACAGCTGCTGGTTAAGAGCACTTCAGAATGATAAATAATTCCTGTGTCTATTCCTTTTTTTGACACTCTATTGAAATCAAATTTTTACCCCTTTTTCTTCCACTAAGCCAAAGGAGAAAAAAGAAGAAAGAAAAAACTCCTTTTAACAAACATTTTTATCTTCATTGACCCAATATTTATTGAAGATCTGCTACAGGACAAATTGCTGGGGCCCAGTCTCAGTGTGGGTTATCTCCACGGAGGCAGCGAAGGTGAACAGAAGACAGAGGCCTCGGTGCCTTTTCATGCATGTCTTATGCCAGACACCCCTTAAAGATCGCTCTCTGAGGATGACAACTGTTAGGCATCATCATGTGTTTTTATTGAAAATGTGATACATGCAAGTAAAGGGAGAGGGGCTAGTGTTTCAATTAACAGCTAATAAAGTTTTTAACAATAGAGAACATAGATTCTATTCAGGGTTGGATTAAGGGTGGGTCTAGTGTAGTTTCGCAATTGTAGGTGGGTCTCCATGGAATGCAGTTTCAGGAAAGCGGTTCCGGTAAGCAGAGATGATTATCAGCTGATGCGGCGCAGCAGCCATCTTGTGATTACCGGGAATGGTGTTGAGAAATGAAAATCTCAAGTATAGATATTAGTTCTTATGGATCTTAATAAAGAATGATACTTGTATAATTGTATAGGGATCTGAAACTTAATTTAAGGAACCCTAATATATCTTAAAGGGGTAGAACTTACTGCTTGCTAGGTAAGGGTGGGGACAGCCTTTTCAACTGGCGATGAGTAAAGTGACTAATGAGTTCATGAGGAACTTTTAAGATGAGTTTGAGGCATTCTATTGTGCCTGTGGCTCCACTGTTATGTATCTTGTTGGAACATTAGCCATAGTGGGGCGGGAGTGCCCTGGGCCTTCCAAAGGTCAGAAAGATTGCTGCCTCGATGTGACTTCATCACATCCTCCATTGTGACCACTGGAGTGAAGCATTGTAATTAACAGTAGGTGGTCAGAGCAAAGGGGAGCGGTCGGGGGACTGATTTTATTGTATACTCAGGATGTATAAGAGAGCTATATAATTCTTTTATAGTAGTATATTGGGGAGTCAGAGGGGGGTCGCTTCCCAGCAAGGCTGCCACAGTTTCTGGAGCAAGATTCTAGGTCAGAGGGGCACACAGTAGTGGCCTTGCCAAAGTACTGAACCGACCGGAAGCGGGGGTGGGGGGGCTCAGACAGATCCTGGGGATTTGTTGGACTCCTCCAACAAATATTTTGTTGCATTCTAAGGAGATAGTAATGAACTAAGTGTATCTCATAGCCTGGTGAAGAAATTTGTGATCTAGTGTGTTGCTTACCTAATAGCCTAAAATCTTATGTATCTGAAGTTCAAAGTACAATCCTACCTGGTTAGAATTAACTGTGGATTCTTCAGGTAAAGTATTTTTCAACTTTTTTATTGTAATAAAATACACATATTAAAAAATTTATCATCATAATCATTTTAAGTATACAATTTAGTGGTTTTCACTGTCTACCTCCAGAACTCTTCATCTTGCAGAATTGAAACTCTATACCCATTAAACAATAATGCATTATTCCTCACTCCAGCCCCTGGAAACTACCACTCTATTTTTGTCTCTCTGAATTTGACTTTTCTGGGTAACTCATACTATGGTATGAGTGTCCCCTCTAAAACTCATGCTGAAATTTAATTGTCACAGTGACAGGATTGGGAGGCTAGACCATGAAGAGATGATTGGGTCATGAAGGCTCCACTGTTGTGAATGGATTACTGCCATTATTCTGGGGGTGGCTTTGTTTTAAAAGTGAGATCTCTGGGGCCAGCAGGTGGTGTGTTAGTTAAGGTACTGAACTCCCACATGGCCTACCATGTTTCCAATCCCAGACCTGGTGGCTTAAAAATCATGTCAGGTATGCTAGGATGTGTGAGGAGCAGCTGCCTCAGCCTTTGGAACTGGAATAAAGGGCAAGTGGGGCCACCTGGACCTTACCTCACCATCAAAAGCCTCCCGTTGAGCCTGGGATGTAAGAGAAGTGGCTGCTGTGGTCTGTGTGATGCATCTTGCATGACTTTACATACCACCACACCATTTAGCTTCCCTGCCTAGGCCTCAGCTATATAGGGACCAGAAAGTTTTGAAAATACATGAACCAGAACATTGGAATATGGTAAGATCCTGTGGGATTTTTCCCTCCATACTCACCCCAGCAAAAAAGCACAGAGATTCTTAGAGAAGTGAGTTCATCTCTAAGTGCCTGGAAATCACAGTGGTGCCTCAAGAAACATAAAAAGAACAGGAAATTCTTTCCCATCCAAAGGAACAGAATACTATCAATAATAGACAAAGCACAAGATATTGTAGACATGTCAGATAAAGAATTCAGAATACTTATTGTAACTAAACTCAGTGTGATACAAGAGAGAATAGATAATCAGTTTCAGAAGATGAGAAAATCATTTCATGACTTAAAGGAGGAACTCCATAAAGAGAGACATATCCTTAAAAATAATCAAATAGAGTTATCAGAGTTAAGGAACACAATCCAGGAAATCAAAACGTCCTGGGAAAGAATTAACAGATTTGATCTTGCTGAAGAAAGAATCTCTGACTTTGGGACCAGCAGTTAGCGTAATGGCTATGTCACTGGACTCCCATGTAGTCTGCTGCGGTTCACGTCCTGGACCCGGTAGCTTAAAACTCAAACTGGGAGCGTGTGTGTGCATGCCCGAGATCCCGAGAGGAGAATGGAGGAGAAGGGATTGTGGCATGGCCATCCCCCTTGGGAGGTGATTTCTCACTTTCTATCTCTCTGTCTTTCTCTGTCTGTCTGGCGAGTGCACGTGCCCCATAGCAAAAACAAACAAACAAACAAAAAAACCTCTCCCAAAAAAAGAATCTCTGACTTTGAATACAAAGTTTCTGACTTACTACATGCAACCAAGAAAAATGTAAAAATATTCATGAAAAATGAGGACAGCATATGGGAAATCCTAGACACCATTAAATGGCCAAATATTTGCATTTTGGGTATTCTAGAAGGTATGGAGATGGGTAAAAGATTAGAAAACCTCTTTCTGATATATTAGTTGAATACTTTCCAAACTTGGAGAGGCATACAGAAATTCAAATTCAGGAAATAAAAAGAATACCTCTTCAAGGCACATCATAGCCAAACTAGTAAAATTTCAAGACAAGGACAATATTCTAAAAATGGCAAGCAAGAATAGCCCTGTTATTTACAAGTGTTACCTCATTAGTCTAATGGCAGACCTCTCAACTGAAACAAAGCAAAGAAGAAAAAAAGGATGACATATTAAATCTCTCAAAGAAAACCAATTTCAGCCAATTCTATATCCAGAAAGATTATTCTTCAAATGGGAAGAAAAAATAAAATTGTTCCAAGATAAACAAACACCAAAAAAAGTCACCAAAAGTAGGCTAGCCCCGTAGAGAATTCTACACCTAGAAAACTAAATAGAGATAAATAGAAGCAAGAGAACACAAAACAAGTAGAAAAAAAAAAAAGAGTAAATGACAGGGTGAGTTCACACACATCAATAGTAACCTTGCATGTCAATGGATTAAATTCTCCAGCTAAAAGATACAGATTGGCTCAATGGATGAAAAAACAGGAACCCTCTATATGTCGCTTACAAGAAACACACCTTATTGCTGGAAAAAGTTGTTTCATGTAAAGAAAAAAAAGGCAGGAGTTCTGTTATTAATATCAGATAAAATAGACTTTAGGATGGAAAGCATAAAAAGAGACAAAGAAGGACATTGTACAGTTCTGAAAGGATTAATTTATTATGAAGATAGAACAATCATAAATATTTTTGCACCTAATGCCGGGGCACCCAAATATGCAAAAGAAAGACTGCTTGATCTAAAGGGAGATAAAGACTCCAATATACTATTCATGAGTGATTATAATACTTCACTGTCATCACTGGACAGATCATCTAGACAAAAAATAAAGAGACACAGAAATAAATTGATATTATAAGCCAAATGGACCTGACAGATGTATATAGAGTATTCCATCCAGCAACTATGGAATGTACTTTTTGCTCATCTCTGGATGAAATATTTTCAAAGACTGACCACATGATGGGCCATAAAACAAGTCTACATAAATGTATAAGTATGGAAATTTTACCTGTATTTTCTCTGATCACAATGGAATTAAACTTTAAATCAACCTCAGAAAGAGTCCTCAAAAATACATAAATACATGGAAATTAAAAATATACTCCTGAATGTCTTCCAAACTATTGAAAAATTAAGACTGAAATCAAAAGATTGATTGAAACTAATGACAATAAACACACTACTCTCCATAGTCTTTGGGCCAAAGCAAAAGCAGTCTTCAGAGGCAAGTTTACAGAAAAAAAAAAGAAAGATGACAAATAAAAAAATAGAAAGATGACAAATAAATAAAATATAAAGATGAAAAAATAGAAAGATGACAAATAAATAACTTAACATCACATCATAAGGAACTGGAAAAACAACAAAAAATACATAAAAGAAAAAATAGTGAAGATTAGAGCTGAAATAAATGAAATAGAGAATAGAAGAATTATATAAAAATCAATGAAATGAAAAGCTAATTTTTAGAGAATAAACAAAATTGATAAACCATTAGCTAAACTAATCAATAAAAGCAGAGAAAAAGGTCAGATAAAATCAGTTTTGAAGTTGACAATGTTAACAACTGATATATTTGAAATACAAAAAAAAAAAAAAAAGAGTGAATACTATGAGCAACTATATGCTGATAAACTAGAAAACCTAGAAGAGATGGACAAATTTGTGGACAAACACAAGTTACCTGGGTTGAGTCATGATGAAATAGAAAGTCTGAAGAGATCAATAAGTGAAGAGATTGAGCACCGATAAATAATCTCCCAATAAAGAAAACCCATGACCAGAAGGCTTCACTTCTGAATTCTACAAATCTTTCAGAGAAGAGCTAACTCTAATTTTTCTCAGATTATTACTAAAAGTTCAAAAGGAAGGAATCCTCCCAAACTCATTTTATGAAGGCTCTATTACTTTGATACCAAAACCAGACAAGGACATAACAACAACAACAAAAAAAGAAACCTACAGACCAATATCTTTAATGAATACTTACACAAAAATTTTCAACATGACAATAACAAACTGAATCTAACAACATATCAAGAGGATTACACACCATAACCAGGTAGGCTTTATTCTGGGGATGCAAAAATGATCAACATATGTGAAACAATACACATAATAAGCCACATTAACAAAAATAAAGATAAAAATCATATGATCATATCTGTAGATGCAGAAAAAGCATTTGATAAAATACAACATCCTTCATAATCAATACTCTCAGCAAAACTGGAGTAGAAGGAACATTTCTCGATATAATAAAAGCCATAAATGACAGACCTACTGCAAACATCATACCGAATATGGAAAAGCTAGAAATCTTTCCATTAGAAATTGAAACAAGACAAGGTTGCCCATTCTTTCCACTCCTTTTTAATATAGTGCAGAAAGTCTTAGCCAATGCAATCAGAAAAGAGAGCAAAATAGAAGGTATTCAGATAGAAAAGGAAATTAAACTCTTCCTATTTGGAGATATGATTATATACCTAAAAAAATCCAAAGGAATCAAAAAAAATTCCTAGAACCGATAAATGAATTCAGTAAAATTGCAGAATACAAAGTCAATATACAAAAAAAATCTATGGGATTTTTATACATCAATAATGAACAGACTAAGATAGAACTGAAGAAAGCAATCCCATTTACTATAGCTACAAAACAAGTAAGCTACCTAGGAATAAAGCTAGCTGAAGAAGTGAAAGACCTTTACAAGGAAAACTATGAAAAACTGAAAAAAGAAATTGAGTATGATGTTAAAAAAAAAAAAAAAAAAAAAAAGGAAGGACAGGGCCAGAAGGTGATGTAGTGGTTAAAGTTAAGAACTCCCACATGGGTGACTACAGTTCATGTCCCAGACCTGACAGCTTCCAAATCATGCCAGGCTTATGTGTGTGCATGTCTAAAATCCTGAGAGGAAACTGGAGGGGAAAGGATTGTAGAGTGACCATTCCCCCAGAAAGTGATTTCTCATTTTCCCTGTCTGTGGCAAGCATACTCACCCTATGGCAGAAAACTTAAAAAAGAAAAAAGAAAAAAGAAAAAAAGAAAAGAAAGGACATTCCCTAATCTTGGATTGGAAGATTCAATATCATCATAATGTCAGTCCTACTCAAATTAATTTACATATTCAATGCAATTCCAGTCTAATTACCTGAGACAGTCTTCACAGAAATAGGAAAAACAATGACAAAATTTGTATGGAATAAAAAAAAAAAGACCTTGTATTGTCAAGGCAATACAGTATCAAACAAACAAACAAAACACAAAACTAGGAGGCATCTCACTACCTGACTTTAAAGCATATTACAAAGCATTTTTAAATATCATACTCAATTTTTTTTCAAAGTTTTCCTTGTAAAGGTTAGATTTACTCCTAGATATCTTGTTTGTTTTGTAGCTATTATAAATGGAATTGTTTTCTTCAATTCTGTCTCAGTCTATTCCTTATTCGTTACTGACTTTGTATCCTGCAATTTTACTGAATTCATTTATCACTACTAGATTTGTTTGTTTGTTTGTTTGTTTGTTTGTTTATTGTGCATTTCTTTGGATTTTCTAGGTATATGATCATATCATCTGCAAATAGGAACAGTTTAACTTCTTTTCCTATCTTAATGACTTATTTTGCTCTCTTGTCTGATTGCATTGGCCAGGACTTCCTGCACAGCATGGTACTGGCACAAACATAGATATAGACCAATGGAACAGATAGTCTAGAAATAAACCCCAAATCATACTGATATTTGATAAAAAGTATAAGACAATGCAATGGAGAAAAGAAAGTCTTCTTAGCAAATGATGTTGAGAGAACTGGATATCCATCTACAGAAAAATGAAATGGGACTCCTCTCTGTCATCATTAACTAAAATTAACTCAAAATGGATCAAGGATTTAAATATAAAACCTTTAATACAAAACTACTGGTAGAAAATGTAGGGAACA
>NW_006159626.1:458070-464731 GCF_000334495.1 Tupaia belangeri chinensis
AAAAAAAAAAAAAAAAAGAGTGAATACTATGAGCAACTATATGCTGATAAACTAGAAAACCTAGAAGAGATGGACAAATTTGTGGACAAACACAAGTTACCTGGGTTGAGTCATGATGAAATAGAAAGTCTGAAGAGATCAATAAGTGAAGAGATTGAGCACCGATAAATAATCTCCCAATAAAGAAAACCCATGACCAGAAGGCTTCACTTCTGAATTCTACAAATCTTTCAGAGAAGAGCTAACTCTAATTTTTCTCAGATTATTACTAAAAGTTCAAAAGGAAGGAATCCTCCCAAACTCATTTTATGAAGGCTCTATTACTTTGATACCAAAACCAGACAAGGACATAACAACAACAACAAAAAAAGAAACCTACAGACCAATATCTTTAATGAATACTTACACAAAAATTTTCAACATGACAATAACAAACTGAATCTAACAACATATCAAGAGGATTACACACCATAACCAGGTAGGCTTTATTCTGGGGATGCAAAAATGATCAACATATGTGAAACAATACACATAATAAGCCACATTAACAAAAATAAAGATAAAAATCATATGATCATATCTGTAGATGCAGAAAAAGCATTTGATAAAATACAACATCCTTCATAATCAATACTCTCAGCAAAACTGGAGTAGAAGGAACATTTCTCGATATAATAAAAGCCATAAATGACAGACCTACTGCAAACATCATACCGAATATGGAAAAGCTAGAAATCTTTCCATTAGAAATTGAAACAAGACAAGGTTGCCCATTCTTTCCACTCCTTTTTAATATAGTGCAGAAAGTCTTAGCCAATGCAATCAGAAAAGAGAGCAAAATAGAAGGTATTCAGATAGAAAAGGAAATTAAACTCTTCCTATTTGGAGATATGATTATATACCTAAAAAAATCCAAAGGAATCAAAAAAAATTCCTAGAACCGATAAATGAATTCAGTAAAATTGCAGAATACAAAGTCAATATACAAAAAAAATCTATGGGATTTTTATACATCAATAATGAACAGACTAAGATAGAACTGAAGAAAGCAATCCCATTTACTATAGCTACAAAACAAGTAAGCTACCTAGGAATAAAGCTAGCTGAAGAAGTGAAAGACCTTTACAAGGAAAACTATGAAAAACTGAAAAAAGAAATTGAGTATGATGTTAAAAAAAAAAAAAAAAAAAAAGGTGGTTAAAGTTAAGAACTCCCACATGGGTGACTACAGTTCATGTCCCAGACCTGACAGCTTCCAAATCATGCCAGGCTTATGTGTGTGCATGTCTAAAATCCTGAGAGGAAACTGGAGGGGAAAGGATTGTAGAGTGACCATTCCCCCAGAAAGTGATTTCTCATTTTCCCTGTCTGTGGCAAGCATACTCACCCTATGGCAGAAAACTTAAAAAAGAAAAAAGAAAAAAAGAAAAGAAAAGAAAGGACATTCCCTAATCTTGGATTGGAAGATTCAATATCATCATAATGTCAGTCCTACTCAAATTAATTTACATATTCAATGCAATTCCAGTCTAATTACCTGAGACAGTCTTCACAGAAATAGGAAAAACAATGACAAAATTTGTATGGAATAAAAAAAAAAAGACCTTGTATTGTCAAGGCAATACAGTATCAAACAAACAAACAAAACACAAAACTAGGAGGCATCTCACTACCTGACTTTAAAGCATATTACAAAGCATTTTTAAATATCATACTCAATTTTTTTTCAAAGTTTTCCTTGTAAAGGTTAGATTTACTCCTAGATATCTTGTTTGTTTTGTAGCTATTATAAATGGAATTGTTTTCTTCAATTCTGTCTCAGTCTATTCCTTATTCGTTACTGACTTTGTATCCTGCAATTTTACTGAATTCATTTATCACTACTAGATTTGTTTGTTTGTTTGTTTGTTTGTTTATTGTGCATTTCTTTGGATTTTCTAGGTATATGATCATATCATCTGCAAATAGGAACAGTTTAACTTCTTTTCCTATCTTAATGACTTATTTTGCTCTCTTGTCTGATTGCATTGGCCAGGACTTCCTGCACAGCATGGTACTGGCACAAACATAGATATAGACCAATGGAACAGATAGTCTAGAAATAAACCCCAAATCATACTGATATTTGATAAAAAGTATAAGACAATGCAATGGAGAAAAGAAAGTCTTCTTAGCAAATGATGTTGAGAGAACTGGATATCCATCTACAGAAAAATGAAATGGGACTCCTCTCTGTCATCATTAACTAAAATTAACTCAAAATGGATCAAGGATTTAAATATAAAACCTTTAATACAAAACTACTGGTAGAAAATGTAGGGAACAACTTTTGAAGACATTGGAGTAGGCAAATATTTCTTAAATAAGACAAGTAAAACACAGACAATGGTTTCTAAAATAGACAAGTGGGATTACATCAAGCTGAAAATCTTTCTCATAGCAAAGAAAACTATACTATAACTAGCATGAAAGGACAAACCTGAGAATAGGAGAAAACATTTGCAAATCATTTCTCAGATAAGGGATTGATATCTAGAATAGATAATTCCCTCGAACAATTGCCCTTTAAAAAAATCATCCAATTAAAAAGTGGGCAAATGCATGGAATAGACAATTCTCCAATGAAGAATTATGAATGGTCAAGAGCCATATGAAAAAATGTTCAAAGTCTCCTGTCATAAGGGAAATGCAAATTAAAACTACAATGAGATATCATTTAACCCCAGTTAGAATGGCTAGGGTTAAAAAAAAAAAGAAGAATGACAAGTGTTGGTGAGGCTGTGGTAAAAAAGGGAACTCTCTTACACTGTCAATGGGAACGTAAATTAGTCCAATCTCCATGGAAAACAATATGAAGGTTTCTCAAAAACTTAGAAAATAGAACTTCTATATGACCCAGTAATCCCACTTCTTGGTATCTACCCAAAGGATAAGAAAGTACTCTGTCAGAAAGACATCTGCCCATCAGTGTTTATTGCAGCATTATTTATAATTGCTAAAACATGGAACCAACCTACATGTTCAAAAACTGATAACTGGGTTGAAAAACTATGGCACACATATACTATGGAGTATTACACAACTATAAAAAAAAGAGATCCTATCATTAAACTTAAAATGGATGAATACAGAATACTTAATATAGAGTGAAGTGAGTCAAACTTTGAAAGATATACTGTGCTCACTTTTGGCAGCACTTATACTAAAATTGGAATGATACAGAGAAGATTAGTATGGCCTCTGCACAAGGAAGACACACAAATTCATGAAGCGTTACATATTTTTTACCTTACTCTCCTGTTTTACTGCTCAGCCCTTACCCACTGCCTAGAGAAGACTAGGTGCATAGTAGCTAAATATCTGAACATTGTGAGTTTTGGAGAATACTTTGCACCTCACTGTAGTGGTTGCAAAAAGAGTGAAATTCCCCTTCATAAATCCAATTGCAAAACTTCTCCTGTGATTCCCACACAGGATGACACAGTAAAAAGGGAGAAAACAGCACCAAAACTTTTCACAGTAAGGGAAATACATAAGGTCATAGTCACAAAATCCTTCTCCAACAAGTTAGCCAAAAGTGAATTATTTACTAAATGACTAAAAATTGGAGATGAGCCTCAAGGATAGAGAATCATGTAATACATCTCCAGCAAGGGAACACTAACTCATTTCCAAGTAGAGAAAATTTGGAGGATATTACCAAAATGTCAGAAAAAGAATTCAGAATATTTATGGTAACAAACCTCTATGAGATGCAAGAGAGAAAAGACATTGAGCTCCAAGAGACGAGGAAGTCCTTCCACGTTATGAAAGAAGAACTGGACACCATAAAAAAGAGTCAAATGGAACTGTTAGGTATGAAGGCTATGGAAATCAAAACCTCCCTCGAAAGTATTAAAAGCAGCTTAGACCATGCAGAAGATCGAACCTCAGGAGTAGAAGACAAAACCTCTGACCTAGAAAAAATTATGAAAAATACTGAGAAAACAGCTAAGAAAACTGAGGATACTATATGAGAAATACTAGATACTATGAAATGCCCAAACATCTGAATAATTGGTATGCCAGAAGGTGAAGACACTAATAAGGGCATTGGTAATCTATTCCATGAAATCCTGGAAGAAAACTTTCCAAGTCTAGAATGGCACTCAAACATCCAGACCCTGGAAATACAAAGAACCTCAAGTAGAATCAATCCAAGAAGATCCTCTCCATGGCCCATCATAGCTAGATTGGCCAAAACCACAAAGACAAGATGCTAAGATTGGCAAAAGAGAAACGTCGAATCACTTACAAGGGCTATCCCATCAGGCCAACACTGGACCTCTCATCAGATACAATGCAAGCAAGGAAAGAATGGGGAAATATCTTCACAGTGTTAAATGAAAAGCAATTTCAACCAAGAATACTATACCCATCAAGATTACCCTTCATATGGGAAAATAAAATAAAAACATTCTCGGATAAACAAAACCTGATAGAATTTACCAACTCCAGACCAGCTCTTCAAGAAATTCTGAAAGGAGTACTATACCAAGAAAACTAAAGAGAGACAGACAGCAATAAAAGATAAAAAAAAAAAAAAAAAAAAACCAGAAATATGACCAACTTAATGGTAGGGACAAGTTTGAAAATATCGGTAATAACATTGAATGTCAATGGATTAAATTCTCCAATCATGAGACACAGACTGGCTGAATGGATTCAAAATCAGAAACCCTCCATCTGCTGCCTACAAGAAACCCATCTCATGGATAAAGACATACAAAAACTAAAAGTGAAGGGTTGGAAAAAGGTATTCCATGCACATGGAAACCAAAAAAGAGCAGGAGTCACTATACAGATTTTGGACAAAACAGGTTTTAATACAAAAACTATAAGAAGAGACAAAAAGGGCATTATATAGTAATAAAAGGGCCAAGAAGATATAATGCTTATAAATATCTATGAACCCAATTCGGGAGCACCAAATATGTAAAGGAAAGACTGCTATATCTAAAAGGAGAGATAGAGTGCAACACAATAATTGTTGGAGATCTCAACACCCCATTATCTCCTTTAAACAGATCAATGAGAGAAAAAATAAGCAGAGTTTCGGGACCTAAATAATACCAAAAATCAGATGGACTTGATAGACATCTATAGAACTTTCCACAAAAAAAAACACAAAATATACATTTTTTTCAGCTTCTCATGGTACTTTCTTGAAGATTAACTACATGATAGGGCACAAAACCAGCCTTTACAGATTCAAAGGCATAGAAACTATATCCAGCATCTTCTCTGATCATGATGTAATTAAACTTGATATTAATTTCAGGAAAAAGCCTCGAAAATACACAAATACATGAAAACTAAATAACCTACTTCTGAATGACTTCATGACTACTGAAGAGATTAAGACGGAAATCAAAAGATTCATGAAAATAAATGATAATGAGTACACAAGTTTCCATAATTTATGGGACACTGCAAAAGCAGTCATAAGGGGGAAGTTCATAGCAGTTAGTGTGTACAAGAAAAAGATGGAAAGGTGGCAAAAAGACAACATAACATCATGCCTCAGGGAATTGGGAAAAAAAAAAAGGCCCAAAAAAATGCTAGGAGAAAAGAAATAATAAAGATTTAAGCAGAAATAAATGAAATAGAAAATAAGTGAACTATACAGAAAATAAAGGAAAGCCAAAGCTGGCTCTTTGAAAAGATAAAAAAGATTGACACACCATTAGCTAGACTAATTAAGAAGAAGAAAGAAATCAGATAAATCAAATCAGCAATGAATCAGGCAACACTACTACAGACATAATAGAAATACAAAATATCATTAGAGGATACTATGAGCGACTGTATGCCAACAAAGAAGAAAACCTGGGTGAGATGGACAAATTCCTGGACACATATAATCCAACCAGATTGACTCAGGAGGAAATAGAAAGCCTGAATAGACCAATAAGTAATGAGATTGGGTCAATAATAGATAACCTCCCAACAAAGAAAAGCCCAGGTCCCAGTGGCTTCACTTACGAATTTTACAAAACTTTTAAAGAAGAGGTAACCCCCATTCTACTCACATTTGAGATACACAAGGAAGGAAACCTCCCAAATTCATTCCATGAAGCCTTGATCACACTCATTCGCAAAATGGATGAGGATATGACGAAAAAGGGAAACTACAGACCCATATCATGATGAATATAGATGTGAAAATTCTCAGCAAGATACTTGCTAAACATATTCAACAGCATATAAAAAAAGATTATTCATCACGACCAGATAGGCTTTATTCCAGGGATGCAAATGTAGTTCAACATAAGCAAAACCACATGTAGTAATATATTATATTAACAGAGAGAAAAGTAAAAAAAAAAACAATATGATCATTTCAATTGATGCCAACAAAGCATTTGATAAAATACAACATTTCTTTATGATTAAGACTCTCAAAAAAACTGGCATAGAAGGATCATTTCTCAGCATAATGAAAGTTATCTATGAAAAACCTATAGCTAACATACTGAATGGGGAAAAAAAGCTGAAAGCTTTTCCACTAAAAACTGGTACAAGACATGGTTGCCCACTTTCTCTGCTCCTATTAAATATAGTAGTGGGTGTCCTAGCCAATGTGATTGAACAAAAGAAGGAAATAAAAGGCATTCCAATA
>NW_006159626.1:464767-514420 GCF_000334495.1 Tupaia belangeri chinensis
GGAAAGAAGAGCTGAAATTATCTCTGTTTGCTGATAACATGATTGTATACGTAGAAGACCCAATAGTATCCACGAAAAAACTAATAAATGTATACAGTAACATGGCAGGATACAAAATTAACATGAAAATCTACAGCATTTTTATATACAAATAACAAGCAGACAGAGACAAAAAGGAAGAAAGTAATCCCATTCACCATAGCCACAAGAAGTATAAGATGCTTAGGAACAAAACTAACCAAGGAAGTCAAAGACCTCTATAAGGAAAACTATGAAAACCTTAAAAAGGAAATCGAAAAAACAAAAAAAAGTGGAAGGACATCCCATGTTCCTGGATTGACAGAATCAATATAATCAAAATGGCAATCCTACCCAATTTAATCTACATATTTAATGCAGTTCCTATAAAATTACAAGAGAAATTCTTCACAGATCTAGAAAAGATAATCATAGAATTTGTCTGGAATCATGAAAGATCCTGTATTGCCAAAGACATCCTGCACAAAAAAGAGTGGAGTGGGTGGCATCTCACTCCCTGACCCCAAAATATATTGTAAATCTGCGATAATCAAATTAGCATGGTATTGGCACAAAAATAGACATAAAGACCCATGGAACAGAGTAGAGATCCCAGAAATAAACCCCCAAACATACAGCCAAGTAATCTTTGATAAAGGGTACTAGTCAATCCAATGGGAAAAGAAAAACTTCTTTAGAAAATGGTGCTAGAAAACCTGAGTATCCACCTGCAGAAAGATGAATCTGAACCCCTATCTGTCACCACTAACAAAAATCAACTCACAGTGGATCAAAGATCTAAAACAAAGACCACAAATTTTAAAAACTACTAGCAGAAAACACTGGGGAAACTCTGGGAGACGTTGGGATAGGCAAAGACTTCTTAAGCAAGACCTCTAAAGCACAGGCAATAATCCCCCAAATAGTCAGGTGGGACTACATCAAATTAAGAATTTTCTGCACAGCAAAGGACACTGTAATTAGTGTGAATCTACAACCCTCAGAATGGGAGAGAATTTTTGTTAACTGTGCCTCAGATAAGGGACTGATAACCAAAATACACAGGAAACTCAAGCAGCTTACTCAGAAGAAAATTATTAACCCAATTAAAAGATGGGAAAATGAGCTGAATAAACAACTCTCTAAAGAAGACATATGAACAACCAGAAAGCATGTGAAAAAATGTTTAACATCCTCAATGACCCTCAAATAGAACTACCATATAATCTAGCAATTCCACTCTTGGGTATTTACACAAAAGACAGGAGATGCTCAGTCAGAAAAGTGCTTGCACAACTATATTTATTTTAGCATTATTCACGATTGCTAAGACATGAAACTGACCCAAATGTCCACAAACAAGTGAATGGATTGAAAAAGTGTGCCGTATATACTCATGAAATATTATTCAGTCATAAAAAAAAAAAACAAGGCCCTGGAATTTGATAGAAAGTGGACAAATATGGAAGATTTGTTGCTGAGTGAAGCAAGTCAGGTTATGAAAGAGAGACATTGTATGTCTCCCTAATATATACCGAATGTCCACACTCTATGGTAGAGACTAAAAGACTGGAGGACATAAAGGCATTAAAAATTGTTATGGACACTAGAGACAAACTGGAAAGACAGGGGGAACCAGCAGTTAGCATAATGACTATGCTGCTGAACTCCCACGTAGTAAACCACGGTTCGAGTCCCAGACCCAGTGGCTTAAACTCACACTGGGCGCATGTGCATGCATGCCCAAGATCCCAAGAGGAGAATGAAGGAGAAGGGATTGTGGTGTGGCCATCCCCCCTGGGGGGTGATTTCTCGCTTTCTGTCTCTCTGTCTGTCTCTGTCTTTCTGGCGAGTACATGCACCCTATAGCAAAAATCTCTCAAAAAAAAAAAAAAAGAGAGTATGGGGGGGGAAGAGCACAGGAAAGGAAATTTGGGGAAAAATAGAGAGGTAAGACATTTGTGAGACACAGATATTGTTTATTATCTATTGAGGATGTGTATAGTATTCTCAACTGGGCTGGACTGAGGTGTTTATTAAGCTAGGTAAAGTCTCTTTACATTCTAAATAATGTATAGCAGTCGAATGTATAAACAATAAAAAATATATAAAGGAAGATAGACCTTGTATATCCCCACTCAATTTGACTGTCTGCCCTTGATTGCAGAGGCTGATAAATCCAAAGATGTGAGGTTTTTGCTATAGAGAGCGTGCACTCGCCGGAAAGACAGAGAGAGACAGAGAGACAGAAAGTGAGAAATCACTCCCCAGGGGGGATGGTCACGCCACAATCCCTTCTCCTCCATTCTCCTCTCGGGATCTTGGTCACACACGCACACGTGCCCGACATGAGTTTAAGCCACCGGGTTCAGGACTCGAACCACAGTTGACTACATGGGAGTCCAGCAACATAGCCATTATGCTAACTGCTGTTCCCTAATTTTCCTGAATTCTAATTTGTTTATATTTTTTTCTTTTTTGCTTGTGCCTTTGGTGTCATATCGAATAAATCATTGCCAAGTACAATGAATGAGATGAAGCTTTTGCCCTGTGTTTTCTTCTAAGAGTTTTATAGAGTTTTATACTCTTATATGTAGGCCCTTGATCTGTTTTGAGTTCATTTCTGAACATGGTGGTAGATTAGGGTTCAATTTCATTCTTTTGCTTGTAAATGGCTACTTTTCTCAGCACCATTTGTTGAAAAGACTGCCATTTCCTCCTCTGACTAGACTTGGCAACTTTATTGAAAATCATTTGACTATATGTGTGAGGTTTTATTTTGGGGCTCTCTATTCTATTCCATTGGTCGACATATTTGCCTTTATGCTAGTTCTTTAGGTGAAATTTTGACCTGTGAGAGATAACTACAATATCAGTAAAGGATCAAAAGAAGTTATCAGAGCCATAAAAATCTGGGCCAACACTATATTTTTAGCTTAACAACATGTAAGCATATATCCATATAACTCAGCTTTTGAGTGCCTCCAGTTTATGTTGGCATCTTTAGAAGGAGCAGAAGCAACAGAAATTGATGAATATAGTCTCTGATGTTCCTTCCTCATTATCTCTCTTCCTGTGTTCCCCTGTGGTTCATCCTTGCTTTCTTTGCCCTTCTGCCAATTCCAACAAGCAGGCTGATATGAAGTGTAGATATTTGTTTTCATGCTTTGAGTTTATTTTTGGAGGGATAAATTAAGCAGCCTGGTTGTCAGTCATTTGTACTTTAGTATAAAATACAAAATGCTGATGATATGGGGTAGTTACAGACAACTATAGAGAGAAACATCTAACCTGTCATCTACTTTGTTGCAGAATCAGGTCTATAAAAATGCAGATATTTGGTCAGTGTTTCTTTCACCTTAATACCTCTTCATGGTAGAACCAAGTACAGGTATGTAAGAAGACATGTAGCCAAGAATCCTCAATACTATGGGCTGTGTTGTGAATGCAAATTACGTTGGAAATGTTGCAAAAAAGTAAGACAGAGATGAAAGCATTGTTTGATTTGTATTTTGATGAGACATAGTCCTTGATCACATCCAAGAGAGGCGTTGAATATTTTGGAAAACTGAACTAGCTCAAAAAAGAAGCTGATGTTTCTCTGTTACTGCTGAACTTTGCAGGATGCCCTGAGGGACTCCGAGCACTCACACAGAGTACATATTTGAATACTGACCACAAAGATAATGCTATTCTTACCCTAGGGGTGAACAAGAGAATTTCTGACTCCCACTATTTCATATTCTGCTTGTTGCAAAAAGTAAGTGAAATTCTCTCACAGCAGGGGAAGTCCATTCTTCACCAGAAGAAATTCTTACAGGCATGATGGTTTCTAATTATTCTCTTCTTAAAGTCTGTACCCTTGATCTTCTGATTTTATATTTCAGGGAAAGTCTTATTACATAAAGGCTATGGCCTATAATTACAACTTAAAATAATACTATGCAAGAAAGGAGTCTCTAGTGTATTTTATAATGTAAATAAAAATCTAAATTTACAGAATTAATACAATGTTTTCATGATTCTCCAGGGGTTCAGCCTAAGTCAAAAATCAGAACTGATCAAATTGAAGTGAGAACACATTATATTTGGAATCGTTTGCTGCCTGACTTTGGTGTTTTCTCTTTTCACATTTTTATTTATTTGTCATGGGGCACATGTGCTTGCTAGAAAGAGACAGAGATACACAGAGAGAGAGGGAACATGAGAAAGCAACCCCTGGGGGGATGACCATACCACAATCCCTTCTCCTTCATTCTCCTCTTGGGATTTTGGGGATGCACACACACCTACCCAGTGTTTTCCAAGCCACTTGGTCTGGGTCTTGACCTGCAGAGTCAGCCATGAGGGATCCAGTACCTTAGCTACCATGCCACCTGCTGGATTGACTTAGAGCTTTTTTTTTCCTCATTTGTGATAGTCAGAGACCACCAATTTGCTATAAATTTGGATATTTCTAATTTGCTTTGGATGTACCATTTCTTATTAAACTGCAGTTATAATAGGAAGACAAAGGTAATTGTACCAACTTGAGGATATGGGTGAATTATACTTATTCAAAGATTTCTTCTATTATCATTCTTAATAGCTATGAGTTAAGGTCTAGGGTCAACCTTTCTGCATACTTTTCAAAATCAAGATATTTGAAAGAGGCTTTTCTGATGCTGTGTGTTCAGTCTTGAAATTATTTTCTTGAGTATTGCTACCAAAGCTCTCAGTGCAGTGCTTGAAGAGAAGCTCCAATGTACAATAATTTAAAATAGTTAGACTATTCAGAGGAAATGAGCATCTGAATGAATCATTGACCCAAACAGAAAAAAGCTTGCATGTTATTTAAAATGCATCAGAAATCCTGGAGTAATCAGCAGCAAATCTGAATCTGAGCCGGTGAAGTGTCCCTAGATCTCTGCTCCAGGAGCGGCATGGCCAATCACCCTTCTGGGCCCATCTGAAAATAAGATCCTTCAAGGCTCCATTCATAGCACTTACTGTACGGTGTGTTTTACCTCATTAGAAAAGAACGTGAATAGGCTAGTGATAAAATATTCAATCTAGCCAGGAAATAAAATTATGACTTTTAACTTTCTATTCCTCTACAAAGTACATTTTGATATCACTATCTAAATAACAGTAAATAAAAAATGAGAATGAATCAAAATGAAATGTTAATTATTTATAGCCACCAATTGGTCCATAATAATGAATCTACTTGAAAGATCTATTGCGGCTGCAGGTGTCATTGTGGTAAAAGTCCTAGACTCCCACATGGCCACTGTGGTTTGAGTCCCAGATGTGGTGGCTTGCTTTCTCACTTTCCCCCTCTCTGGTCAAAATAATAACAGTTGACCAGCAGTTAGTGTAACGGCTATGTTGCTGGACTCCCACATAGTCGACCATGGTTCGCGTCCTGGACCCAGTGGCTTAAAACTCACGCCAGGTACGTGTGCGTGCGTGCCCAAGATCCCGAGAAGAGAAGGGATTGCAGTGTGACCATCCCCCCCGGGGGGTGATTTCTCGCTTTCTGTCTCTCTTTCTGTCTGGTGAGCACACATGCCCTATAGCAAAAACCTCTCAAAAAATTTAAAAAAAAATAATAAAATAATAACAACTTAAGAATTTCATCAGTTGCATGTACAGTGTGCCCAGAAAACCAGGAGGATGGAGAAGAAGGGATTGTGGGATGGCCAGCTTCCCTGGGAAAGGGTGATTTTCTTCACTTTCCCTCTCACTGTTTCTCTCTCCAGCAAGCTCATGTGCCCTATAGCAAAAAACTAAAATAAATAAATAAATAAATAAGTCTATGAATGCTGAAAATATTCTATTTGTGGTAGTTATGAGTCCATTCTCTTTCTAAAAAAAAAAAAATCAGTAATTGAAGTACATTTTCTACAAATGTTATGCCCCAATAAAATCTTTATTTCAGTAGGCAATAGTAGAAACATTGTGATATAAACTTGGAAGCTCAGCAGCTATCACACGCACACTGTGCTCCCCAGACTGGAACCACATGGGAGCCGGGGCTTAATTCCTGTCTGGCCTTAAGGTGAGGTGTCAGGGAGAAGCAACAAGAGGCTCCCCTAGCAACGTGGCAAGGCTGTGACAGGAGGATCCCAAGCTCAAAGCCAGCCTATACAAAATAGTGAGACCCTGTGCCTGTAGTCCTAGCTGGGAGAATGAGGCAGGAGGACCCAACATGGGGAGACTCAGTCTTAAAAACTTAATGAAACAACAAAACAGAAAAGACAATAAACTTAGAAAAAAATATTTGCAGCCCAAATTCCAGACCAATAGTTCATTTTTCTAATTACATATAGACCTCCTAAAATCAGAAAGGAAAAGATCACAACCCAAAAATGAGAAATGTGCAAAAAATATGAACTTACCATTCATAAAAACACAGTATAGCGGGTCTTAAACATACAAGATAATGTGCAATCTCGTTTGTATCAAGAGAATACAAATAAAACTTCATGGAAATGCTTTCTTCTTCCTTTATCCCCCCTTGGTCTATCAGATTCTCTAAGGTCAAAAAGGTTGCCAATACTATGTGGTAAGATCAAGGAGACCTTTAAGGAGGGGTATGAAATTGGTATCCTGTTTTGTTTGTTTTAGATTTTTGCCATAGGGCATGTACACTCGCCAGAGAGAAACAGGGCACAGGAGGAGAGAAGGAAAGAGAAAAATCACCCCTCGTCCCCAGGGAAATGGCCTTGCTGCAATTCCTTCCTCTCCATTCTCCTCTCAGGATTTTGAGCACACATGCATACGTGCCTGGCATGATTTTTAAGCCACCAGGTCTGGGTATCGAACTGTGGAGTTGGACCTGTGGAATCCAGCACCTTAACTACCACACCACCTGCTGGACCAGGGACCACTTTTATGGAGGACTATCCAGTAGTAACAATCACATTTACAAGCAAGGTTTTTTTTACTTAGCATTTCTACTTATAACAATGTATCTCTAGACATGTTCAAGCATGTATAAGTTGATACACATGCAAGGGTATTTATAGTAGCATTGCTTGAAGAACAAAACCATGGAAAACAACAAAGAAGTTTATAGTAGTAGATTGGTTAAATAATGCTAAAGTCATAGAACAAAATACTCTTGACCCCAAAATGAACAGGAATGTTCTTTGTGAGCTAATATGGAATAAGCTTCAAGATATATTGCTGGATGGAAAATAAAAACATCAGGATGGTGTACATAGTATGCTATGGTCCACGTAAGTGGGGAATAACATGGCTTGGAAGCAAAGGTTCAAGGAAAACTTTTCACTATATGGTCTCTATACCTACGAAGATCGAATTAAGTGAGTGTATTAGTAATTTCTAAAACAAAAGGATAATATTTTTGGGAACCAGCAGTTAGCGTAATGGCTATGTCGCTGGATTCCCACGTGGTCGACTGCGGTTCGCGTCCCAGACCCGGTGGCTTAGAACTCATGCCAGGTGCGTGTGTGTGCCTGCCCAAGACCCCGAGAGGAGAATGGAGGAGAAGGGATTGCGGCGTGACCATCCCCCCTGGGGGGTGATTTCTCGCTTTCTGTCTCTCTGTCTCTCTGTCTGTCTGGCCAGCGCATACGCCCTATAGTGAAAACCTCTCAAAAAAAAAAAAGGATAATATTTTTAATGTCTGCCCATGAATTTCTATATTTTCAAGTAAACCTGAGAGGCCATGCAGATTGGAATAGTTTAGAAGCATAGTGGGTACACAGGAGTATCTTAGCCTGTTCAGGGGTCAACACAGGGGTGCAGTTTGGAGAAAAATCCAGAATCCTGTTGTTATTTTTAGTGACCATTCATGTCCTTAAGGAGTTACCCTTGATATTAAAAAGACATTACTAAAAGAGCACTAAGTAGATAAAATTTTTGGTAGGAAATTATATAGTTGATTTATTTATTTATTTATTTATTTTTGGCAACAGATAACATGCATTTGCTGGAGAGAGACAGAGAAAGGGAAAATGAGAATTTCTCCCCTCTGAAGGGATGGCCACACCACAATCCCTTCTCCTTATTCTCCTCTCAGGATTCTGGGCAAGCATATACACTTGGCATGTGATTTTCAAGACACCAAGTCCAAGACTCCAATGCAGACAACCATGTGGTAATCCAATGCCCTAGACACCTCATCACCTGCTAGCCCCTGGTCTCTTTTAGTATTATTGGGTCATCAGAAAAATCATGACACATACCACCCAATGGTTCCATTACTCTCAGGAATCAGTTTAAAAATGAAGTTGTTCAAATTCTCAGAGAACTCAAGTTTGCTATGAGTATGAGTTCCAAATTCTAATTTGATCATAATTTATCAAAATATCACTTATCTTTCTGAAAACTGCCCTTTTAGAATGCCCCAACAGAAGTCATGCAGTTTTCTGGTTTTTTGCTTTTTAATAAGAATGATAATGTTTGGTTGGTTTTTTTTTCCTTCTTTTTTTTTCTGTTTCTTTTTGTTGTTGTTGTTGTTTTTTCTCTCTTTCTGTTTCTTTTTCTTTTTCTTTCATCTCATCTCTCTGCTCCTCAATCTCCATTCACTGTGTTTCTAGACGGATCTAAGGAAACTATAGCCAAACATCCAAATACTATTAGGGTTAACATATTCCTCAATATCTACTGAATCTGCTGCACAAAGGGATCAAAATGGAATGGCAAAGAGATTCCAGATCACCTCTTTCTGCACGCTCCTGAATGTTCAGATTGAACTTCAAGTTTAAGAAGAAACACACCTTCCATCAGATGACTAGAAATCACCACAGGGCCACAAGAAATATGGGAAAGCAAGAAAATATCTCTCCTCCAAGGAAAAAGAATAATTCCTCTTCATTCACAGACAGTTCAATGGAAATCATGGAAATTTCTGATAAGGAATTAAGAATATTCATAATGGTGAAGCTAACAGAGATGGAAGAGAAGAGACAATGAACTGCAGAAGAGAAAGGAGAAAGGAGATGACGACTTCCAGGAGGTAAGGAAATTCTTGCAAGATCTAAAAGAGGAAATATGCACTATAAAAAAGAATCAAATGGTCCTGTTAGAGATGAAGTCTATAATACAGAAAGTCAAAATCTCCCTTGAAAGTATTAAAAGAAAACAAGGTCATACAGAAAATAGAATCTCAGACGTAGAAGAGAAAATTGCTGGCTTAGAAAAATCCACCACCAAGACTGAGAAAGTTTCCCCCAAAAAATGAGAATAATATACGAGAAATACCAGATGCCATCAAATGTCCAAACATCCAGATAATTGGTATTCCAGAAGGTGAAGAAACTCATAAGGGCATTGATAATCTAGCCCATGAAATCCTGGAAGAAAACTTTCCAAACTTAGAGAGGCTCTCAAAGATCCAGTCCCAAGAAATACAAAAGACTTCAAATAGAATCAACACAAGAAGATCTTCTCCAAGACACATTATAACTAGGTTGACCAAAACCACAGAGGAAAATATATTCAAAGTATTAAGGGAAAAGCAATTTCAACCAAGAATACTGTACCTGGCAAGATTATCCCTCATACGGGAAGAAAAGACAAGAACATTCTCGATAAACAAAACCTGGAAGAATTTACCAACACCAGACCAGATCTCGAAGAAGTTCTCAAGGGAGTGCCACATAAGGAAAATTAAATGTAGACATATAGAAATAAGAATTCAAAAACTAAGATGACAGCCATCTTAATCACAGGGACAAGTCTTGAATTGAATATTATATCCTAGAATTTAATCAGGAAGATTGAACCACAACAGAAGATAGACTAAGAACCTGAGACTGAACTGGTGAAATAGCATTTTATGACTTTTGACTAAAACATTGCTAATTTTCTTCTAGGCTTTGTTGTCCAGTTTTAAGGATTTGTGTCCTGTCTTGAGGTGTCAATAGGTTCATGTACCTACTATTTGAACAGAGTCCTAACCTGCTTCCTGGCTTTAAGTTTTAAGCAAAGTTCTTTAGCGTTTCTTTGACTTATTAAAGTTAAAATTTCTTTTCTTGAAAAAAAAAAAAGAAGTCACAAGATGTAAGAAAAGATCTTGGCATTAAGACAATCAACTTGATGATTTAGTATCATGTCATATTTTGTGTTTAGCTAGCATCTAACACTTTGGAAGTAATTCAAAAGTAGCTTTGGCAGTTAATTATCAAATGGTGGAGCTGTCTAGCCCATCTAATTGTGCCAACACCAACCATTAAAGTAGCTGAAAAAAATTAGACCATGAGTGGCAGTGGCCTTAACTACCATGTGGTGATAAAATATATGTTCAGGAAAATTATTTAATGCTTTCATGCCATTAGGACAGAGAGTTTGTTTTCAGTGGTCACATCTGGTTTTCTACAAAATGAAAAAAACCTACTAAGTAATTATTGATCCCTTTTCTTATTGTAGAAGACAAGGCATTTTCTGAAGGCCTACTCTACACAAGGCCCTAAATGTTGGCTGAGTGATCTTTATAACTAATGAGCCAATTTAATTGTCCTTATTTTCAGATAATGAAACAAAGACCCAGAAATCATAGGCTCAGGGATGCTGGAGCTAGGATTCAAATTGATCTCTGGTCAACATTGAAGGCCAGCCTTTTCCTGGTGCATTGCTTTCGTGTATTTACTGCCCTATTCCAGTCTCACCAGCTGACCTAAGACACCTTTTGCTCCTCCAGTTCAGGATTGATTCTAGGGTTGGGTAAATTGCATCTACCTGTCATCAACCTCTTAATTTGGAAAATTTCTACAGCTGTTCTCTCTTTTATGACATTGACATTAAAAAAATTTTAAAAAGTACAGTCTACACACTATTTATTAGAAAATGCCTCATTTGGGGGCAGCACAGTGGTTTGGCCCTGTACATTGGGAGCAGGATCCCACATGGCTGACTTTGACCTCAGCAGCTCAGCGACACACTGAACACGTGTGTGCATACCTAGATTCCTAACGGGATGCAGAAATGGAGAAAAAAGGATTGTGGTGTGACTACAATATCTTCCGCTCCCAACCTGTGTGAGCACACATGCCCATTGGCAATATAAAAAAGGAAAAGAAACCAAGTTTCTCATTTTGCATTGATTCAATGAAGGTTTTGCCTCCTTGCTGAATACTGCATAGGACATGATGTGATATCTCTCTGAAGACACCACCTGAGAGCACACGTTAGCATCTGTCCGTCACAGGTGTTGCCAATTTCAATCACATGATCGAGGTGTTGCTGTTTCTCCACACTAATGATGGGGTTTTTATCCTCAGCTGCAGTCAGTAAGAAGTCTACAGGGAAGTACTTTAAGACTGTGTGAACAAGCTGCTTCTCACTAAATTTCCTCCTAGGATTGGCATGCACTAATGATTTTCGTATCACCCAGTCTTTACCATTATGGTGATAATGGTGATTTCCCAAATCCAGTGCTTCCTCTGCACTTGCCAGTAAGCCCCTGTCATTCTACCTTAATTAAGAAAAATCACTTGTGCTCTATTACCTATCTATCCATCATCAGTAAGGACTCATGAGTCTGTATTTTTTCAAAGATTTCTAACTTGTTATTTTGCTTAGTCTTTGGTGTCCACATTGCCCCAGATTCAACCAGTGAGAATCCATTCACCTAGTTTCTGTGCCTCTATTTCCAGCATGCTCTGAGCACTTCTTGACTGAAATAGGATGATGTTTCTGTATCTTCTACCTACTCTGTCCCTGTCCAAATCCTAAAACCAGCCATTTCTCTGAAAAGCTCTAGCTGTTTTTAAGGAGAATACGAGGAACTATAATACAATCTGGCTGGACACTATGTACTGGCTGTTACTGGCATATCTTTGCTTCTTGGTCCTTTGAGCAGACAGAGCTATGGCCTATACACATAAATATCATATATACACACACACATAAACACACACACGAATATATAGGATATATATGTGTATATATGTATGTGTATATATACATACATATATATGCATTGTGACAGCCAGCCTCTAGGATGGCCCCATTGGTCCCTGGGTCTTGGTATTCACAACCTTATGTACATCACTTTGTATGAGGTCTGGTCTGTGTGACCAGTGAAGCAAGGCAGAAGTGATGGTATGACACGTTTGATATTAGGTTATAAACACACTGTGGCTTCCATCTTGGTCTCTCGCTTTCTCTCTACTCTCTGGAGGGAGTCAGCGGCTGTGCTGTAAGCTCTTTGGAGAGGCCCACATAGCGAAGAGCTGCAGCTTTACGCTGTAGTCACACCAGAATGCTTGGATGTGGATCCTCCAGGAAGAGGATGGTCCCGTTTTGGTTAACAACTTCAGTGAGACCTCCTGAGAAGAATCAGAACCACCCATCTAAACTGTTCCCAGATTCCTGACCCATACAAACTATGAATAATATGGGTTTTAAAAAATGTATTTATTTAACTTTATTTGTTATCATCATTCATTTTTGGAATTGACCAGAGAGACAGAGAAAGGGAAAGTGAGAAAGCAAGCTGCCAGGTCCTGGACTTGAACCACTGTCAGCCATGTGAAAGTCCAGTGCCCCAACCACCATGCCACCTCTCAGCCTTTCTTTTTTATTGGGGGGGGGGGCTTCTATAGGGCACGTGTGTTTGCCAGAAAGACAGAGAGAGACAGGGAGACAGAAAGTGAAAAATCATCCACCAGGGTGGATGGCCATGCCACAATCCCTTCTCTTCCACTCTCCTCTTGGGATCTTGGGCACGCACACTCATGCATCTGGCATGAGTTTAAGCCACTGGGTCCAGGACTCAAACTGCAGTCGACTACATGGGAGTCCATCGACATAGCCATTACACTAACTGCTGGTCGCTCAATTTCTCAATGTGGATTGTTTTAAGCTGCTAAATTTTAGGGCACTATGTTATGCATCAACAGGTAACTACTATACATACAATCTCATTCATATATACATTTTAAGAATTGTGAGTATACACCTATATCTCCAATTCCAATCCTTTCCCACAGAACCTTTCCTGACTTCTTCCATCCCATATTTCTATGTCCCTTCTTTGAGAACCCTTGCTCCCAACAATATTAACACATTTCCAGTAGCACCCCACCACTCCAGCTCATGGTTTCACTTTCCTTGGTTTCATTACCCAATGTCTACCACAGCTCAAAAAGTAGTCATGGCGCATCATGGCTTGGTGACCCAGGGTCGCCATCTCATATTATCACAAGAAGGAGGGTGAGTGTAACCCAATAAGATCTTTTAAGTGAGAAAGAGACCATATCCATATTATTTTTATTACAGTATATTATTATAATGTTCCATTTTATTATTATTGCCAAATCATTTGCTTTGTTTCATAAAAAGTTAGAAAACTAAATTTGTGTATATAATCTGCCATTTAAAAATGTTGGGAGCTAGCTAAAAAAATGTTTTAAGCGAATACTGTCTAGTCAAACAATCAATAATTATGGCTTAAATTTAGACAACTGTCTCTCATCTTGTGGACCTAATCTTCTATGACCCCCCCCCATTGCATAAGTAAAATATCAAGGTTAAGAGACTTGCCCAAGTATCACCAAAGTACCTAATGTCAGGATTTGAATTAGAATTCATTTCTTGTGGTTCCTAGCACTCCCCTTACCTAAGTAATCATTAAACTTGTTCCACTGTTATGTATTCTAATAACCCACTTGAAATTCAGAGTGCTTTAAGTAGGTTAATCATTTCTCAAGACATTTACCTTTCGAACTTAAAAAAATAAATTGGAATCATTTCCCCTTCCTTTTATCTTAAAATCAAATGTCACAGGGCAGAATTTTATTCATGGTTATTCTATTATGACAAGGTATAATTTATTGAGTTTTAGTAACATTTTGATATATTACTTTTGGGGGAAAAAAAACACCTGCCAAGAGATTAGTGATGTGATATCTGGATAAACAGTTGCCTGTGAGTTGAAAAGTAAAGGTTCTCCTCAATTAACTTATATCACATTAGACATTTGTGTCAAGTGGGTGCTTTATGGAGTCTGACATCAAGACAAATATTACTAATAATAAATCTATCTTTCGGGTATATTATAAAGTATAATTAGTTACTATCTGAAGAGTGCTTTATATGTAGAAATTACTTTATAAATCCCAAGTACTATTTCTCATTAATAACCTTGAATGCATTTGACATTAATCAAAAGTGAGTTAATTTGACATAAATCAAAATTGCTCATGACCCAGAAGTGACATAAATGGTGTAATTATAATACTCAGTGATTCTAACCAAATAGGAAAAAATTATCTTTGTCTGTTTGTGTTACTATAACCGAATACCTAAGAGTGAATAATTTATTTAAAAAAAAAAAAAAAGAGAGAGAGAGAGAGATTTATTTGGCTCACAATTCTTGTGGCCAGGAAGTTCAAAGGCAAGGGGCCAGCATCTGGCTGGCTTCTGGTAGTATATTACAACATGGCTGAGGGAACCAGAAGGGCAAGCAGGCATGTGCAAAGTAAGTGAAACTGCCACATAGTGGCTAGTTGACTTTTATCAACCTGCTCTTACAATCAATCTTTAAGAACTGGCTACCAGTGCCAGCAGGTGGTGTGGTGGTTAAGGTGCTGGACTCTCACATGGCCAACTGCAGTTCAAGTCTCAGACCTGGTGGTTTGCTTTCTCACTTTCTCTCTTTCTCTCTCTCTCTCTCTGATGAGTGCATGTACCCTATGGCAAATTAAAAAAAGAATACACAAATAAAATTAAATGAATAATTAGTCTTAAAAATCTTTAGACAAAAATAACTGGCTACCTTGTGGGATTTAGATTAATCTATTCAGTGAGGGATCTGCCCCCATATCGCAAACACCTTCTACCAGGTCCCATCCCCCACCGTTGCCCAAAAGGTTCAAGACACTCAAACCATAAATATAAACATTTCAGAAAGAATTGGACACAAAAAAAAGTCAAGAAAATTTGTTACATAGAAAAATGGTAAAATTGTGAGGATTCAAATAAGAGTTGATCATTTGATTATTGCTTTAAAGTGTGTTTTTTTTTTCTTTTGTAGAATCAATTATTTGACTTCATGTAAAAATCTATAGGAAGCAAGTAAAGGAACTCACCCCCTCCCCCATGAACCTTGCAGTGTTTGAATATTCACAAAAATTTCCCAGAGGGTATTGGCAGGCCTCTTTTACTTCACTGGGGTCAAGAAGAGCTACTTTTATATTGCCTGTAGCTTAGAGTTAAAACTATTGCTCTTAGAATTATTATAATTCAATAATGAAAAGACATATAAGCAATTAAAAAATGGGTAAAGGAACTGAATAGCCATTCCTCTAAAGAAATTATGCAAATGGCCAGTGAGTGCATGCAAAGACATTCAATATCATTAATCACTAAGCAATGCAAGTTGAAGCCACAATCAGGTATGGCTTTATACCAGCCAGGATGGTTAGAATCACAAAGTCAGACAGTAAGTGTTGATGAGGACATGGAGAAATCAGAACCATCCTATTCTGCTAATGAGATTGCAAAATGGGTATAGACATTGGGGCCAGCAAGTGGCATGTGGTGGTTAAAGTGCTGGACTCCCACATGGCTGACCGCAGTTGGAGTCTCGGACCCAGCAGCTTGAAACTCATGCCAGGTGCACATGCATGCATACCCAAAATCCTGAGAGGAGAATGGAGGAGGAGAAATTGTGATGTGGCCAATCCCCTGAGGGGTGATTTGTCATTTTCTCTCTCTGTCTGTCTCTCCAGTGAGTACATGCACCCTATAGCAAAAATCTCATATAGACATTTTGGAAAACAGTCTGGTAGTTTCTCTAAAACATAGAAATAAAGTTGCACTTACATCAGCTTGAATGGTTATAAATTTTTCAATGAAAATAAGTGATGAGGATGTAAAGAAATTGGAACTCTCACATATTGTAGATAGGAAGAAAAATGGTTTAGCCACTGTGGAAACAGTTTGATGGTGCCTCAAAAGGTTACATACAGAATGACCATATGACCCAGCAATTCCACTCACAGGTGTATGCCCACAGAACTGAAAGCAGGGACTCCAACCAACACTGCACACCAGCATTCATTGCAACATTATTCACAAGAGCCAAGAAGTGGAAAGGACCCAGTGTCTATCAGCCGGTGAACTGATAAACTGTGGTACATCCACACCACTGGGAAATCAGAAACAAAGTTCTGATAAGTGCTACAAAATTAATGAAATTGACATGTTATCTAAGTGAAATGAGGCAGATGGTAAAGGACAAATATTATGTGATATTACTTTTATCAGGTACCAAGAATATATAAATCCACACATGGGAGCTAGATCCCACATGGCCAACCATTGTTCAAATTCCAGCCCCAGAGGCTTGTGCGTACATGCCCAAAATTCTGAAGGGAAGGAGGAATGGAGGGAAGGGGACCGAGGTATGACTTTCTCCCTCTCTCTCATGCACACAGGTATACATGCATGTGTCCCCTCTGGTATTAAAACTAAACAAAACGAGAAAAAAATTGCAACAGCAGCACATTAAGTACTACGCATGTGGACACCAATAAATGTATTTGTGTATTGCATTCCTGATCTCAAACAAGCCTTCCTGAACACCTCTAGCTCCACCAGAATTAATCCAAGGTAAGCTTTTCCTTCATAGCACCACCGCACACTGACAGCTAGCTTCGTAAGAGCAGGGGCTAAGTTTGCTCTTAATTCACGGATAACTCATAGTGCCTAGCATGGTGTCTAGAATTCACTTGGTGCTGAATGAATAAATGAATGGGTTAATTAATGACTGAGCTCTGGGTTTGTATGGATAGTTGTGGGTCTTGTCAGTTCATAACACAACCCTTGCAGAATTTATGGGTTGGAAAACACGAAGAGACTCAATAAGGTGGTAAATAGTAGGTGATTCACAAAATTCCCTTAGGAACCCACCCCAAGAGACATACCTTTAAGCATATTAAATAAGTATGAATATTATTAGGGAAGCCCAATTGTTATTTAAAAGGCCAAGGGTTTCTAACAGGGTGGTATTTTGTAGCCAAATGAAAGATACTCTTACCCATTAAGTGAAAATTGAACTTGGGAAATAAAGTATGAAAACAAACTTTTTCTACAAGCAAACAAAAGCTATTAATATATGAAAAAACTTCCAAAAGAAGTCAAGAGATCTGATGTAGTTAGATTAAAGAAATAACATTTCAGGAAGAAAAACTCTTCAAACAAAAAAGTGTCTAACGAGAGAAAAGTAGCCTTTGGATTGAAGAGGTCTTAAGAACAGTAAAGCCAGAGTCAAGGGCAAAATCAAACTAAAATTGGCAAACTATTCCTGTGGTTAATTATAGCCAGAGAGTGAAACCATTTCCCTAAAGAGGTCATTACAGTAAACTCAATCGCGGTGTTTGAGTAGAAATTAAATGTCTATGGGAAGTGTGATGCTCATCTTTCTGCTACAGGAAGTTCTACCAGCTGACTCATGAATCCATTCCCTTTCCATCTTCCCCTTCTCTCCTCTGCTCCTATGAAGTTTCCATTATAGCTGATGCTGCATCTGATGAGTATTTTGCAACTGTGCATTCAGTCAGCATTTTAAATTTTATAAGAAGCATTCATTTGAATGCCATATTTTTAATCTCAAGATTAGTCAAGGCCCACAGGTAGTATGGTGGTTAGATGCTAGACTCCCACATTGCCGACCATGGTTTGTGTTCTGGACCTGAAAGCTTGCTTTCTCACTTTTCCTCTCGCACTCTCTCTCTCTCTCTTTCTCTCATTCTCTCGCTCTCACTTTCTCTGTCTCTGTCTTTTATTTATTTTAAATAAAATTAAAATAAATAATTATTTTTAAAAAATACTAGTGGAGGTCATGCAATATGATTTTCTTGGCTTCATTTTAATGCAAGAAACTATCTTAGGTCAAAATTTTCCAACCACCAAGATATTGCAGATTAGTTAAATATTCAAAATTGACAGGGCCATGCAGGCAACATAAGCTAGTAAAGAGGCTGCCTCCCATGCCTAAGGCAAGGCCTGGGCTGGGAAGAAACTGCGAGACAAGGCCGGCAGTTTACGAGTCTTAACTCTCCATTGTGTCACTGTACTGGCCTGCACTCAATTTCTCTGCCATGAGCTTTACTATTATTACAGTACCCTGCATGGGTAAAATAACACCCCCAGCCTTACTGTAACTTTTACAATAATCCTGAAGGAATGCGGATCCCTAATACGGGCAGGAATTATCTCCTGAGACTCACTCCACCTGCCTGGAAAATGTCATTAAAGAGTGCTGCAGTCACCTCTCCTACTGGGGAATACATAGATAACATTAGAAAAGTTTGAGTTAATGGAAAGCTACTAAATTGGTGAAATGACCTCAGCAGCTGGGGGAGGCTTAGGGACTCATCCTCGAGGCACTGATATCCCAAACAAAGACCATGAGCCACCTTTGATCTTAGGACAAGGGAAGATTGCCATTCCCCAAGCCACAGTCATTGTATAGAACAACACGTAGAAGGTCCCAAGTACACAGTAACCTTTAGGTCAGTCATTAAGCTGCTCACAAGACCACATTCCTTTCCCATGTAGGCAATAGGCTTACCCCCTTAGCTGTAAATTACCCCAAAAGCAATATAGATATTTCACTTTAGTATATATTAACCGTGTCTTTACTTAACAAGACAAGATTTCTATCTAGGCCCTTGTAACCGGCAACGCTGCCGCCCTGGCCCGGGACTGAAGTTATCGAGCTGACCTGGGACTAAAGTTATCAAGCTTCCTGCAAGCCCCCGCTTCAAAAGACCTTGCCCGGTAATCTAGATCTAAGAAGAAAATGCACCAGACAAATGGACTCCTTTGTTCTAAGGACCGTATTTAGCTTCATCTGATCAAACAGAACAATACATCATGTTTTATGATTGTTTCCATACTTTGTATACCCTGTTTCTTAGAGTAAATCTTTTGCTTACTTCCCCTCACCCATCCTACTCCTGTAAAACTCCTTCAATAATAAATAACGTGTGTCTCCTAGCCATCAGGGCTGCAGTCTTGAGCTGGCTCTGGCTATAGTCGGCTGAGAACATGCTATAGAGTATTGAGGTCTCAGTCTAATTGTTTCTGCTCACCCGTGTCGCCTTCCTGTGTACGAGTCTCAACCCATCCCGGCTGGTGCAGGGCCTTCGGCACAAAATCTCTTATTCTGGGCTGGTCCCATAGCATAGTGGTTAAGGGTTGTGTATAGGGAGTTGGATCCCAGATGGCTGATTGTAGTTCAAATCCTGACCCCGAAACTCAAAAACAAACAAACAAATCATCCCAGAACAACCATGATGGTTTGTAAGAACACCCAGTCACTACTTTAGAAAAAGGTGAGTCTGTCACTGGACCAGGGAAATCCTGAATAGGTAATGGCCATCTTGGGAGGAAGGATGTGAGGAAGCAATGATAGCCTAGGTGAGGGCACCAAAGGCCAGCAAGTCAGGAGGTTCACCCTGTATAGACTAGAAAGCAATGGTAGGAGGTTGCTGTTTGGGACAACACGGCCAGGACACCCTGTCAGATAAGTTGACATTTGAACAGAATAAAATGAGGGAGCAAGTGTGAAGGTACCTAATGGGAGAAAGCCCAGACAAGGAAACCAGCAAATGAAAAGGCCCTGAGGTAGAACTCATGCTCTTTGTGAGATGTCATCCATGTCTTGAAGGCATTTCTAATTCAGCATGTTCCAGATTAAACTCTAGATTTCCTGCCAAATCAGAACTCTTCCATCACTTCCAACTGCGGTGAATGGAACAAGCACACAACCACTACACACACCAGGAAGCCAGGAGTCATCTCAGAGAAGAGCCTTTTCCTGTCCATAACACCTAATGAATCCCAGGGATAGCCACAGGATCCTAGCCCACCATATACTCCTCACCTGCAGGGACTTCTGTAGCAGCTTCTTCATGGTCTTCAAGATCCACTGTCACTGCACTTTCCACCTTGCAGCATTTGAAAATGCAAGTTGGGAGGCCAGCAGGTCACGTGGTGGTTAAGGGCACTGGACTCCCATATGGCTGACCACAGTTCAAGTCCCAGACTTGGTGGCTTGCTAGCTCATTTTCCCTCTCTCTCTCTTTCTGTTCCTCTCTGGTCAAATTGAAATAAATAAATGAATAAAGTTAAATAAAATAATTCTAAAAAAAATAATGCCAGTCAGAGCATATGAATGCCTAACTAAGAGACAGCTCTCCAGTGACTTTCCAACACTCTCCTGATAAAAATCAAAATAATTACTTGGACTAAGATGTCCTACATCCAGGCTCTGCAAAGATCTCTAGTCTCCCCTTGCACACGCTCACCTCTGCTCTCTGCACTCCATTCACAATGACCTTCCCTCCTGCCATGGGTCTCTGGCACCTGCTAACTGCCTTGTGCAGCCATACCTTTGGCAAGCTAAATGTTGGCACCTTTTTAGATCTCACGTTGAATGTCACTTCCTCAGAGAGAGCTTTCATAATTAGGTCAGGCCCTAACTGTACTTTTTCCTCCTCATCAAACTCTGAAATTCTCTAACGGAAGAAGCAACATCTGTTCTGCTCATAGTCCCAGCACTTACAAGAGGGCCTGGCACATAATGGGTAGGTCTTTAGTGTAGTGGAGTTTACCCTCCCAAGTCCCTAACTCTATATAGTGGGATCTTACCTGCCCTGTCCCACCCAGGCTCCTCTTATGGCCCTCTGCGTCACCACTGCAGGCCAGCAGTCATACATATAGGCCAGAAAGAGAAGTGTTCTGTGTGGGCGAGCAAGCCTCAAAACCGATGCCTGACACCCTTGGGTCTCTGATGGTGGAAGATCACCATGCGGTAAGTTGTAGGTTCAGGGAACAAGTTCCCATCCCTTGTAGAGGGGAATAACAGGTGTCGGAGGCTATTCAGAGGTCTCCTAACTGCAGTAACAATAGTGTTCACCATGAGACAGGCACTGAGATAGGTATCTTAAACATATTACCCTCTGTAATCCCATCCACAACCTATGAGCTATTTTATAAACAAGGAAACACACTTGGAGAAGTTCAGTGACTTGCCTTAATGTCACAGCTAAATAACCACAGAACCAACTTTCCAGTATAAACCACTATGCTTTCCTGTGTTGGCAACATCGACTTTCAGAGGTTAAAATTGGTGAAAACGCCAATGATTTGCCACAACCAGGCCTAAATTAACTAGTCAGTCTCTTGACATCATGAGGCAATTTTTCTAGCAAATGTAGACTAGAGCCATCTTGACTGTTTTGTTTTGTTTTGTTTTTTACATCAAAACATAATTATCTTTGCCTTGACTATGCTCATGACTGTTGACTCAAACACTGCCTGTATGAACACACTACACATATTTTATATGTGCCAGATACTTCCTTGAGAACTGTTATCCCGAGGCGCAATGGCTGTACATGGGTTACAGAGGATCTGGCTCTAACTTGGTCCACACTGAAGAGTTATATCTTGTCATCTTCAGGTCAATAAGTCCTATGGCTGGAATGGTACTAAGCCGTTCGGACTGGCTGGATACCAAGCACTTTATCTGTGCACTGCAGTGAGCTAGAACTCCTAAATACAGGTACGCATGGAGTGGGAGACTGATGTGTGCCTTATAAGTTACCCCCCTCCGCCCTCTGTGAGTGGGTGAGATGGCCCCACAGGTCGGCCCCATGGACCCCTCCACTCTCAGCCTTTAGCAGTTTTCGAGAACGTGGTCCCAGGCAGCACAGAGAAGAGGAGGAATCCGTGGCTCCACTTCAGAGGATCCTGTGCAATTTAACGTGACCTTTGGCTTTTCCATTTTTTTGCAGTTTTTTGTGCCATACAGGCCTACCATTAAGTAACCAGAGAGGGACAGCCACGTACCATGAATTCGGACAGATGGTGCCCTCTCCTGGCTGCTACAGGTAAGGCTTTCCAAACCCCTCTGGAAAAAGGAACGTTCGAACTCTACAAAAGAAGTGCTCTAAGGATCTGAAGGCCGACTTGGCAAATTCACAGAAGTTATGTGCTGGTTATGAGGAATTACCCCAGCATTGGTATACCATGCAAAGCCGTAAAAATACTTCTGGAAATTCTGAAAGACTCCTGCCTCATAGCCTCTTAATATAAATATACTATTCAAAAATAGTTCATCTTTGCTTTATGGATAATGGCGTAAAAAGTCCAGACCACTTATACAAAATAAGATGTGACAATGAAGTCTCTGTCTGAGGAAGAGAATGAAAAAGTATCACATAGGCTCTGGGGCCAGCAGTTCAGGCTTTGAACCTGGCTCTGTCAGCTCCTACCTAAATGACCTTGAACAAGTGACTGTACCTATCTGTCTGAGCTCCAAGTTCCATAAATGGGATCACATACACTATCTACCACATACAGTGCATTGTATGGGTTAAATAAAATAACATGTTGCATAAAGCCCTTAGTCGAAGGCATTTTTATGATAATGACAGAACAATGGTGTGGAGAAATAATGTCCAAATAACTTTGATCATTTACTCCTACAGGAAAACAACAACAACAAGAAATACGGGACAATCTATTTCTCGTGTATGCACATTTCTTTAAAGATAAATCCAAGCACCCAAATATGTTACATAAAACATAAAAAATAAGCAAAACTAGAACTGATTGAAGGATGAAACACAGCATAAATAAACATTTTATTATTTTCTTTTTATGTCTCAAATTGTCTTAAGCAACTTCGTATATGCAACCAGTCTACTGTGGAGACTCGTGATAAAGGCTCCCGAAAGGTATTTCCTAAAGGATCTAGGTTCAAGTCCAAGCTCATAGTTCTCTATAACTTCCCACCAGCCCGCTCTACACATTACTTCACTGATCTGAAAGGTGAATCCTATTGACCCCGTGAGGAGCTTCCCCTGCTCCCGTGGAAGCCACATGCATGCACCTGCAGGCCTAGCACACATCCCAGCTCTTCCAGGAGGCCCACACCAGGTCCCCTGTTAGCAGCCCTGCTCTTCTTTTTATTTTTTGGAGAGGTTTTTGCCATAGGGCACGTGCGCTCATCAGAGAGACAGAGAGATAGAAAGCGAGAAATCACCCCCCAGGGGAAGTACCCAGGCTGCAATCCCTTCTCCTCCATTCTCCTGTTGGGATCTTGGGCATGCACGCACATGCACCCAGCGTGACTTTTAAGCCACCAGGTCCGGGATGCAAACCACGGTCGACTACATGGGAGTCCAGCGACATAGCCATTACGTTAACTGCTGGTCCCAGCCCTGCTCTTCTTGACAGCCCCACGTGATTACCTGCTCCCCTGGACACTGCGTGGTGTTCATTTCCACATATCTTAACTCTTCAGCAAGGCAGAGACCTGAAGGCAGGGACCATGGCAAGTGTCTGGTAATTTCTGGCACCAGATAGTCTTGATACTAGAGCCTAAGAGATTTTCAAAAATGTTTAAGCCTCTAGGTCTGGGATTTAAACCACAGTCGGCCATGTGAGAGTCCAGCACATTAACCACCGTGCGTGTGTGTGCGTGCCCAAAATCCCAGGGGGAGAATGGAAAAGAAGGAATCGCAGTGTGGCCATCCCCCTGGGGGTGATTTCTCACTTTCTCTCTCACTGTCTCTCTCTCTTTCTCCAGAGAGTGCATGGACCCTATGGGGAAAAAAGAATTGACTGTTGAAAACACATGCACAATTCATTTCTGCCTTTAGAAAGTATCCTGATTAATTCCTTGTCTAAAGTGTGTTCCACCATACGTACCATAAAAATCAAAGTTTCTTGCTGCATGGTATTCAAATCAAGTTCATTTATATATATATATATTTTACATTCAACCACTGTCTATCATTACATCATGCAAAATGACTTTCCCCAGCATGGATACATCGCGTATTAGTCCAGACAAAGGTATTATCATATACATACTCATCAACAGGTCATTTTCCATTTCTGGGTCCCTTAAATGTTTTGCCTCTTTCTTTATCACCTTGATTCCCTTTCAAATCTCCTTTTTAAAATTAAATAATCGTGGGCCAGCCAGTGGCGTGGCGGTTAAGGTGGGTAAAATCCCACATGGCTAACTAAACAGTTTGAGTCTCAGCCCCAGGGGCTTGAAAAGCATGCCAGGTGCATGTGCGTGTGTGCTCCAAATCCAGAAAAGAGACTGGAGAAGGGATTACGACAAGGCCTTTCCCCCAAGGAGTCTCAATTTCTCTCTCTGGTGAGCACACGCATTCTACAGCCACATTTCAAAAAATAATAAAAGAAGAACTTAAAAAAAAATCAAACAATGGAGTGGTATAAAGAAATTTCTTATTTTTCAGATGCGAAAATGAGGGTTTGGGGACCAGGTAGTGACATAGCACCAACTCAAGTAGACTAGCCCCATATGAGAAAAACCCAGGGCCCACATCCCAGGACTCCCCATCCATGCCAGGATGTGAGTGCCCACTGTACTCTGAGCCAGCAGAGACTTGGGGCAGATTGTGATGTGACAACACTATTGGGGGAGCCTGTCTATTGCTCTCTCATTTTCTTAAAGGAAATAAAAGATTAAAATGTTTAAAATACTTGAAAAGGAAAACAGAATTTGGAGAGACTAAGTGAAATCACATTTTTTTAAAAATTCCAAAAGTGGGACCAGCAGGTGGCGTGGTGGTTAAGGTGCTGGACACTCCCACATGGCTGACTATGGTTCAAGTCCTGGCAGCATGATTTCTCACTTTCCTTTCTCTCCCTCTCTCTTTGTGTTTCTCTCTGGTCAAATTAAAATAAATGAATGAATAAATAAAAATTTAAATTAAAAAAGTAATTCTTTAAAAAAATTTCCAAAAGAAATGTCCAGAGTTCAAGAAAATTCATAATTAATCAAAATAAAAATGGTTGAACAGGATGCAGAGAGAATTTAGACATTGCTTTTATACTTTCATTCAAATGAGATCTTTTAGGACAGGAAAACCTCTTTCTGTCTTCCGTGTCTTGCATATAATTTGTGTCTAACTCTAGGTATCATTTTATGTTATGCAAAAGAAGTAGATTTTTAAAATCGTCAACAAGAAAGAAGAAAGGACAGGGGAAGGGAGGGAAAGGGTAGGTCAACTGCCCTTGTTATGTGAGGTACCCTGCCCTTGCGCGGGGCAGGTGAATCACCTAAGTATAAGATGATGACTATCGATGGAGAACATCAATTGCCTTTTTCCCCTCCCCAGAAATTGCGCTTCAGGGGATAGGTAAGTGCAGGCTGTAAATAGTTGATTACTTGGTAGTTCTTTCTAATGGCGGCAGCTCTGAGGCTGACAAGGTAACAAGTAGTCACTCATCCTAAGGTCCCTTTCTCTGGCCCAGCAGCCTTTTCACTTGGAAATACAATCTGGGTCTAATGTTGATTTGAAAGGAGAGGTCATTAAACCACCTAGCTTTAGTCAGCAACTCTCCAAAGATTTTTTTTTTTTTAGTTGTGCTTCTTTTAAAAAATAAGCTCAAACTTGTGCTATTTGTGCTTTATTGCTAGTGAAAAGAATTGATTGCTGTGGTTAGCGTAACTGCTTTTATTGAGAAGTGGAAGCCAACCAGCAAAAAATAAATCTTGTGGCTCTGGGTAGAAAGTCTGAAATAAAATTCATTGCTTCAGGTAGCTTTCAGAAAGAAAAGAAATGGGGATGGGACTCTGGTTTCTCCTGGCTTTGACTGTGCAAGTAGATGGGGTGACGGAGTAGGGTCTGGGGACGCTGCTGGACAGAGGACCTCCAGGGATCACTAAGGTGGGTGGTGACCTCTGAACAGCGGAGGTGTTCTGGAGCAGCCCAAGGCCATTACAGGCAGCACAAAACTAGTCCCTGAGTCACCTCACACCAGGCAGAAAGCTAGAACACTGAAGGCAGGAAGATTTACATTCCCGGCTTCTCAAAAACAAGCCTCTTGAGGGTAAACACAAGCAAGTCTACGGAATGACCGAAGGGAGCCTGTACTTAATCAAGGATTTTTACTTTTTTATTTATGATAGAGAGCATGTGTACATATACAAGAGAGACAGAGAGCAGAGAGCAGCAGCTTTGACAGGGTCTCTTCACCTGGCCATTCTTGTCCACCAGCCCTCCAGCTCCTCAGGATCTTGGGCACACATACCCGCCTGCCATGTCTCATGTTGACCAGGCCGAGAATGTCAGCCATGTGGCTTGCAGCACTGCTGTTCAGTATGCTGCCCATTACAGCCGTGGAGGCTGGCCTGGAACCCAAAGATGTGATATTCAGCACCATTCTGGGAGAGCACTCTTCCAGAATTTATTTTCCAGCTTTATTAATACTATCAGTGATGTTGGCCAAAGGCAGTACAGTTTTAGGCATTTGGCATTGATTCGGGCTAGACTCTTCTGGAGCCAATTAGTTCTAAACTATTGACTAATGCTGATTATCACGTATGATATGTTTTTCCCTAATTACGTCTCCTATTTAATTTCTTACACGATCTGTATTCACAAGTTTTACATTTTCTTGACTATATCTCCCACAATAGTGAGTCTTCATGGCCACTTATAATGGGCGTAAACTAACCACCCATTTCATAATCGAGGAAGAATGACTCAGCCCCACACATGTTTGCTTTCATGCCTTCTGTTCTGAAACCTAACTATTGGCAAATTATTTGGCAGGTCCACTCATTCTTTTGGGAATTTCCTTGATTATGTAAATACACATTAGAGGCGAGTTATTCAAGCTGCTTGCCGATCTCACAATAACTTCACAATGCAGTAGCCATGGTACTCCCAGTTGGACAGCCTTACTGTCCCACTCTGCAGAATGCAGCTTTATCTGGGGGCCACCACCACCAGTTCTAGTCCTCCGAGGTATAGCACTGCAGGCTGTTTTGAATCACATCGGACTGAATCGGAGTTGTAATCTGTACACCTTCCAAAAAAAATGGGTTCCTCAGTTTTAACTGACTAAAATGGGCAAAGTTTGCCTCAAGTAGAATAAATGCACATAACAGCAATTTACAAATTAATTAAACCATAGATTGGAAGGAAGAGTTCTACAAATACAGTGGGTTTATATCTCTATTATGAAAGGAGTTATGCAAATCAACAAGAAAAAGTAAGGCTCTAATCAATGAAGCGCAAAGTACCTAAGGCAACAATTCTCAAAACACACAGGTAAACAAACCTGGAGAAATGCTCAATGCTACTAGTAATCCCGCAAATGCAAATTTTGAAGATACTGTTTTTATCCCTTCAACTAGCAAAGAATTAAAAAAATTAAAACACCCAATGCTGCTGAAATAGTACGAGTCCAGCATGCTGTTATCGCCTGCCTATCAGATTTGGCCACATTCCTTTAAAGTATATTTTGGCAATAAGTATTGAGAATATTAAGGCCATGCATACTTTTCATTCAGAGGCTCCTAAGAAAATAAAAGAGTGTGTATGAACTTCCGGTTGGTATGACCATTTGAGCTATGTGAAAAATTCATCCTCTGTCTCAGATACATTAAAATGTCACTAAAAATATAATTTTAATATCCAAATATTCAATATGCATATAATTTGAATTCTAGAGGAAGAGGAAAGAGAGAAGGAGGCAAGAAAAAATATTAGAAAAATTACTTGCCAAAAACTTGTCAAAGGGTCACAAGGAAATTTTCAGGGTGATAGAAAAGGTCTGTATTTTGAGTGTAGTGGTGGCTTTATGGGTGAATAGATTTACCACAACTCATCTAACTGAGTAGTTTAAATGGGTGTACTTTATTACATATAAATTGTATCTTGATAAACTTGGTTTTATAAATGAAAATATATAATTCAAAATTTAAAACCTATATAAGTTTAATTTTTTAAAACTCCACAATGATTGTTGAACAGTAGATTAAATACAACCACAAGAGATTATTGAATTGGGAGACAGATCTAGGTAGCCCACCACTGAGAATCCCAAAGCAAGATAGAGAGAAAATACAAGTGAGGGGAAGCAGGTGGTGTGGTGGCTAAGATGGCCGGATCCCACATAGCCAACTGTGTGGTTTGAGTACCAGACACAGAGGCTTAAGAAACACACCAGGTGTGTGTTTATCATGCCCCAATCTGAAAAGAGTAATGGAGAAGGGACCGTGGTGTGAATGTCCCCCACAGGAGGTGCTTTCTCTCTTTTTCTATCTTCTTGTCCTGCTGAGTGTCCGCACTCTCTAGCAAAAAAAAAAAAAATCTAGCAAAAAAAAAAAAGTGTGTGTATGTATATGTGTGTGTATATATGTGTGTGTGTGTGTATATATATATATATATATATATGTAAAGAGGGAGAGAGAGAGAGAGAAATGGGGGATGGAAAGACCAGGTCCAACATACGTATGGTTGAAACTTCAGGAATAAAGAATAGAGAGTATGGGCAGAACACAATATTTGGATTTAAAATGCTTATATTCTCCAGCTATAAAGACACATGAAATATTAAGTGAAAGGAGTTTATTGAGTTCTGAGGAGAGTGGGTAAAATCAACGCACATCTCACATCATCAAAGTGAAACTAGAATATTAAACTCACAGAGAGCATCCTAGAAGTTCCCAGAGACAAGCAGAAAAGGGCGTGGCTAACTCACCTCTGGAGGGCATCCATGCCATGGATAAGTAAATAAATAATCCAGAAGCATTACTGGAAATGCCAAGATCTCTACCAGTAGTTGGGGTTTACAACACTGCTTTACCTGTATATGTGAAGAATAGTTATTTACATATAATTCCGTACCCTCCTGCCTTATTGAGCACTCTGAATTTATACACATTTTCAGTTGATTCTCTGTTCTTTATGCTTCTATCGCCTGGAATTAACAGTCCTGTTACTTCCTTTTTCCCAATGTATATTTATTTCGTTTCTTTGCCTTTTCCACTTTTTTCAAGTTTTGCCAGAGGGCTCATGTACTCTCTAGAGGAGAGGATGGTGAGAAAGCACTCCCTGTGGGGGATAGTCATGCCAGAACTCATTTGCAACCATTTCTCGCTCCTTTCAGGACTTTGTGCACACACGCACAAGTGTACCTGGCTCTGTTTCTCAAGGCGCCAGGTCTGGGACTCAAACTGTGCAGTTAGCCAGGTGGAGTTGACCACAGTAACAACCACACCATTAACTGGCCTCCCTCTGTCTTTTCTAATTGTGTTTGTCAGGATTTCTAGAACAATGTTAAATTGCAGCAGACATCCCTGTCTTGTTTACCACTTCTAGCTATAATCTTAAATTAACATAATGTCACTTCAAGGTGGAGGTGGGCTTTTTTTTTTAACATGATAAAACATACCTACTGATTTTTATTTTATTTATAAGCTCTTTATTAAGAATTGATGTTGAGGGGATGGCAGGTGGTGTGGTGTTTAAGGGTGCTAGGCTCCCACATGGCTGACCACAGTTTGAGTCCCAGACCTGGTGGCTTGCTTTCTCACATTTCTCTCTCTCTCTCTCTCTTCCTCTTTTGTCAAATTAAAATAAAATAAATAAATGGGTAAATAAAGTTAAATAAAAATTCTAAGAAAAGAATTTATGTTAAGTATTATTAAAGACATTTTCAGCTTCTGTGAAAATAATCATTTAATTTTTTCACTTTGACTTATTAATTTGGCAATGATATTAATAGTTTTTTGTGATGTTGACTTATTCCTGTACTTCTAGATAAAATGTTACTTGGTCAGAATTTATTTTGTTTTTAGTGGGCTGATGAGTTAAGATTGTTAATGTTTTATTTAGATTACAAAAGGATTCATAAAAATGATTGCTCTATCATTTTCTTTTCTTTGTGTGTGTGTTTTTGTTTTTTGGGTTTTTTTTGCTGCAATATGTGGGTTCTGGTATCAATACTTTATCATTTTTTAAAAAGAATTTGGAAACTTCTTATATTCTTTAGTAATTTAGGTTGCATTTGAAACCATCTGTTCCAATATTGTTACTTTTAGAAATGGGATTTCTCTCAATTGTTATGTAGAGGACTTCATTCTGAAACTAGACAAACTTGCCTTACTTTCAAACCTAATATCTGTCTACACCATAATCTGTCCTTCCACACTATGTCCATTCACCCATTCTTTCAACAACTGAGGGTTGGGCATTTGCTAGCACAGGCTGCCACCCATGGTCTACACCCACTACACAGGGCCACCACCCATGGTCTACACCCACTACATAGGACCACAACCCATAGTCTGCACCCATACTACCGGGCCATCACCTATGGTCTACACCCACTACCACAAGGCCACCACCCATGGTATACACCCACTACACAGGGCTGCCCCCCATGATCTACGCCCACTACCACAGGGCCACCACCCATGGTATACACCCACTACACAGGGCTGCCCCCCATGATCTACGCCCACTACCACAGGGCCACCACCCATGGTATACACCCACTACACAGGGCTGCCCCCCATGATCTACGCCCACTACCACAGGGCCACCACCCATGGTATACACCCACTACACAGGGCTGCCCCCCATGATCTACGCCCACTACCACAGGGCCACCACCCATGGTATACACCCACTACACAGGGCTGCCCCCCATGATCTACGCCCACTACCACAGGGCCACCACCCATGGTATACACCCACTACACAGGGCTGCCCCCCATGATCTACGCCCACTACCACAGGGCCACCACCCATGGTATACACCCACTACACAGGGCTGCCCCCCATGATCTACGCCCACTACCACAGGGCCACCACCCATGGTATACACCCACTACACAGGGCTGCCACCCATGCATGGTCTACGCCTACTACACAGAGCCACAAGCCATAGTCTGTGCCCACTACACAGGGCCATGACCCATGATCTGTGCCCACTATACAGGTCCACCACCCACAGTCTACACCCATTACTATAGGGCCACCACCCACAGTCTACACACACTACCACAGAGCCACCACCCATGGTCTACACCCACTACCACAGGGCCACCACTCATGGTCTACACTCACTAACCCAGGGCCATCATCCATGGTCTCATAATCTATGTCAGTGGTGCACTGCCTGACTCCAGATCACACCATGCACACTGCAGTCAATGGTCCTATGCACAGTCCTTGCCAGGAAGCCCACAGAATCATCTCTGATGGCCATACAGAAAGGACATACGAAGGTCCATAGAGTGATTTGTTACAGAATTACATCTGGCAGTGTCTCATAAACGTTAGTCCCATTGTTCTCTGAGGAGCTTGTTTACTATTTAACATAAGCAGTTATCACATCTTAATATAATTATTTGACTACATGTTTATCTTCCCTGATCGGCATCCCTCTTGGAAAGGAATGATGACTTAATTATTTATGGATCAAAATACTTGGTTCATTATACTAGACGTTCAACGAATGGTATCGAATGAATGACTTGTATCCATCACAAATAGACCTCATATAAGGCATGGGTATTGCTTCTTCTCATTTTACTTTGTCTCTTGAAAATTCAAAACTATGAATTTTATTTTAGACTTACTACATTATAAGCTGTCATTGAAATGAGATTCCCTCCTAAATTAGTGCATAGAGTGTGGCCATGTTCTGTGGATGGTTAGATCTTCCCAGAGCCTTTCTCTAGTAGACACCTCAAGATATCAATGCCTCAAGATTTTTTTTTATAAGCATGTTTTACAGATGAAATTGATTGTGGACTTGTTGCCAAGATCAAAATTTCTCTAACTAGAAAAGAAGGATATCTCTGGGATCAGCAGTTAGCATAGTAGCTATGTCACTGGACTCCCATGTAGTTGACCGCGGTTCAAGTCCCAGACCCGGTGGCTTAAACTCATGCCGGGCGCGTGTGCATGCATGCCCAAGATCCCGAGAGGAGAATGGAGGCGAAGGGATGGTGATGTGGCCATCCCCCCAGGAGGTTATTTCTTGCTTTTTGTCTCTCTGTCTCTCTCTGTCTGTCTGGTGAGCGCACGCGCCCTATAGCAAAAACCTCTCCCCAAAAAAAAGAAAGAAAAGAAGGATTTCTCCCTAGGTATAAAAACTACAAATTTTCTTTTTCAAGAGTAACTTTTAGCTGAAACTCTCTGAACTGAGTATAATGACATTCTCTTACTCCAGTTTTTAACTCCTTCCAAAATCTTAAATTAAACTCAGTTTTTAAACTGAATTTTTAAAGCTTTAGAAGAATAGAGTGTTTCCAGACGTCTTCCTGGTTTTCCTTTCCAGGTAAAGAATTGTGCGATTTCATTGTAAGAGCCATTCAATTTGGTAAATCCCTTCACAAATACTAAAAAGAAACGTTTCTTTCTTTTCTAGGTACAAAGCACTTTTCTTCCAAGAATCCTCAGGTAATAAGCAAACAATAGCAATATTCTTAGAAATGATTGTGGGAGGAAGGAAATGTTACCACTGAATAGCTTCTCCTTCAGAGAAAATTATGCATCGAAAAGTGAAGCAAAAATGTCAAAGGGAAAGGGAAGATCTGCAGAACAGTCCAATCAGATCTCAATGAAGTGCCATCAAGGTCTTGGAAGCAACATTCTAAAGGTCACCCACCCCTGATGGCTGATTTTCAGAGTGTGGGGGTGAGAGGTGTGAGGAGAGAAGACTGTGTGATAGCTGACGCTCGCTCAGTCAGTGGGGCTAGCCAGGTGGTGGACTGTCAGCTCTGATTGGTGGAGGAGCCCTTGCTTCACCTGGCATCAGGAAGGAATATTGCCATAGCCACTCCTGAGGCAAGCAGGCAGGGACAGCATCCTACTCTGTGCTGTAAGAAAATGCACCAGGAGTGGAAAGACAGGCAGCTCCTATGGAGAAGCAGTGGGGAACATGCCACTGGCGATGAGGGAGGGCCAAGCTGAAGGCCACTGAAAAGTGGTCCTGATATATTTCTTGGTACTAAAAAATGTATGTCATAGACTCCTGTTCTATGGTAAGAGGAGCTTTTAAGAAATACTGTTCAACAGGGTCTGTGGGTATGAATCGTTATCCTTATCATTTGGGAGAGAATATCACATCCTAGCTTTCCTGAATCCATTTAGCTCTATTTATATGATAAGCACAATTAAGTCATGACAGCTGTCTGCAGATGCACGGGGTCTGAGTTTCCTATTATTCAGAAAGAAACAAATTATAGACAAGTTAACAAGAGATCCCAACATGAACCATGTGTGTTTGGGTGTATGATTATTTCTATACCACGTTAAATTACACATTGGTAGTTCAAAGTGCATACTGGCATGGTAGAAAGGGTTATTTTCTACAATCTAATATATTTTAAACCTTTCTACATTTCAAAAGGTAGAAGGTAAAACTTCTCTTCAGACCTAGGCCCCTGACAAGATTCTTCTTCTTTTTAATTTGCTAAAGGGTTCATGCGCTGGTCAGAAAGAGACAACAAGAGAGAGAGAGAGAGAGAGAAAGCACCTCCCAGAGGGAATGGTCATGCCACAATCCCTTCTCCTTCCTCTGCTTGGGATTCGGGGCATTCGTGCACATGCACCCAGCATGTTTTTCACGCCACAGGTCCAGGACTCCAGTTGTGCAGTCAATCATGCAGGATCCAGCCCCCTTTATCACCATGCCACAAGCTAGACCTGTCACAGGAATCTTATTAAAACACACTTCATTAGACTGTTCATTCTGTTAGAAGTTCATTTAGTCTGTGATCACTGAAGTTTTAAAGACCTAAGAGTTATTTTTAATTGCCTGAGAATCTAAATTAAGTCTTGATCATGAGATTAAATGTTACCGTCACTTTAATACTAAAACCAGGATTTTTTTAAAAAGTTTACTTAATGATTTCCTTCATGAGACAGACAGACAGACCACCCCCACCCCCCCAGCAGGGTCCTCGTGCTGCGGTTCTCCTCCCACCCCTGCTGCTAGCTGGGACCACAGGGATGCCCGGCCTATTCAGACAGACCTGGGAGGAGAACCTGGAGCCTCCCTGTATTGGCTCCTGCTCACGCAGCAGCACATCTATTGGCTGCCACTGGGACTGGGCCTGAAATCAGGGTCTTTAATGGTTACTTTGATGACACCTTTTGGCTATCTGAAATTCAGTTTACCCAATCACCTTAGAAATGATTGCAGTCATCCTTTTAATTTTCCCAGTTATAATATAACTATAAGGGACCAGCAGATGGCTGGACATTGCTGGACTCCCACATAGTCGACCACAGTTCATTTCTTAGACCCAGCGGCTTCAAACTTACACTCTATAGCACATATCTCTCTCAAAAAAAAAAAAAGAAAAAGAAAAAGAAAGAAACTAGAATTATGAGATCACTGGGTGATGGATCACAAGAGAAATTGTTATTTTCTCTACTGAGATCTAATTTTTGTAGGATTGCATAATGACAAAATGAATGAGTCTACTTTCATATAAATAAAAAGGCCAGGAGTGTAAAATAAGCTTCATAAGGAATCTATAACTATCATTCCCAATAACTTGAAAACAAGCGGAATATAGAAGACCAACGATGTTCTGGACTTAAACCCCTCTAGTAACTACTGATGAGCACAAAGCGGACGCGTCGATGTCACGTGATCACGGTAAGCTACCCTGATATGAAATTGTTTCTGGCCTGCACTGTGTAGCCGATCTTCTTCATTGTGGACAAACAGCTAAATGACCTTTGCCAACTTTAGGAACTGAGCTTATGACTTAAGTTTAATTTTACTGCCCATGGGATAGTCAGTACCTATGATCAACAACAGAAAAAAGATCATGCTCTCTTGTAATAAATATTAGCAAAGAGGGTGCATATTTCTGTTCTCAGATGACTGTCAGTTTAATCTAATTTTAGTATAAAGATTCATTCATCTCTGGTTCTGCATCAAAGATAAAAATTACTTTATCTGATTAGCATTGAGGACTGGAGAGAAGCCTCCCATATATCTTAATATTCAGTCCTAATGCATTCATTAGAAAGAAACAATTCCATAGCCTCAGGTAAATTGTCTCAAAATGGAATGGTCAAAACAAAAATGTTAATACCCAAATAGAATTTAGTGTGTTACATAAACATGCGCCATCACCTAAAATTAAAACTAATCACCTTGTATTAGAGAAGCAGTAATGGAAGCCAGAGTTCTGCCTCATTGTTCTCCAGTGAAGCATGAATAATTCACAGTTCAGGTAAGTGTTCTATCTTCTCTGTGTCTTCCCTAAGATTGTATCAATTTCATTATTCAGATTGTAACTCTCTCTCTCTCTTTTTAAGAGAATTTTTTGTTTGTTTGTTTGTTTGTTTTGTTTGTGTGTTTGTTTTGCTATAGGGTACTCGCAGGACAGACAGAAAGAAAGGGAGAAATCAGCCCTGGGGGGGTAGCCAGCAAGGGCATCGCCTTACCACAATCCCTTCTCCTCCATACTCCTTTCAGGATCTTGAGCACGTGCACACACACACACTGCATGAGTTTTAAGCCACCAGGTCCAGGACTTGAACCAGGGTCAACTATGTAAGAGTCTAGCAATGTGACCATTATGCCATCTGCTGGTCCCCAGATTATATCTCTTTAGAGCACTCTAGCCACGATAGAGCGGAAATACTAGAAGTCAAACCATGTTATGTGGTTCTTTGCAGGTCTGTCCCTCCTGCAGAGAAGAGCATGATGGGGACAGAGCTGGGCCTGGGCCTGTGGCTTCAGAGTTGCCCCATTCCTGAATCTGATCTGGTTCCCCCTCCCCCCCACCGTGTTCTCTAATATTCTCCCTGGATTCAAATCTTTTCTCATTCAAAAGTACCTGGTCTCATCCATTCTTTCCATAGAGTCGCCTATAGTGGAAATTTTAAATGATCCTCCCTTATAGCTAAACTCTTTCGATAGCACTTCTTACTCCACAATAAATGCCTCCATCGATGGTGTCCCTGGTGTCTTCCATCAGATATATTCATCAGCAAGTATTTCTTGAGCTACTGTGATAATGCGCTGAAGAGAGAAAAGGGCTGGAACTGTCTCCTAGGAGGTGGCAGATGAAGTGGGCGGATACTAAGACACTGGTATGAGAAGCACCATCCCCCACACAGAGATGGAGCCCGGCTGGGATTAGACCAGAGAGCTGAGCCTGAACTAGGCTCCTGTAGTACTGCTGTCAGCCTATTGTGCGAATCCCTTGTTTATGGATCGAGCCCTGTTAGACTGCAAGTTTCTTGGGCATAGGGACTATGTCTTACTCTTTTTGGATCTCTATTGCCTGAGTACTCGGCACATTTCTTTTTCTGTTTTAAAAAAATCTTATCTTATCATTCAATCACTGTATATCATTAGAGCATACCAAATGAGTTTATCCTTCATGAATACACTGTATATTAGCTCAGTCAAAGACACTTGGCACCTATTCTTTTCCTAAAATGAATGTAGTGTAAGGTCAAAAGGGAGACTGGAGTCAAATCACCAAGAATTTGTCAAGGAATTTGTTAGGGAATTTGAATTTTGTCCTGAAGGAAATGGGGGACAAATGAAAAACTTTTTTTTTTTTTTGAGAGCCAGCAGGTGGTGTGGAGGTTATGGAACTAGGTCCCACATGGCCGGCTGTGCAGTTTGAGTCCCGGACCTGGTGCCTTGAAAACCATGTCAAGGGCATGTGTGTGTATGCATGCCCCAAATCCTGAAAGGAGAATGGAGGAGAAGGGATTGGGGTGTGGCCATTCCCAAAGGGGGTGATTTCTCACTTTCCCTCTCTCTCTGGTGAACAAATGCCCCCTATAGCAAAAGCAAACAAACAAACAAAATTTTTTTAGAGAGGGTGAAAGGCATTCAAACAGGGTGAACAGGGTGCTGTCCTTCTGTGATCTCCTTTCCCTGCCCTCTAACTCCTCAGGATTCTGGCACCTGGACACCCACATAAGCAATTTTCAGTTCAACAGGGGACCTGAACCTGCTGTCCGCCATACGGCCTCCAGCCTTGCATGGAACTGGCATTCCAGCTGTGCCACAGCAGCCGAGCTGACAAACCAAATGTTTTAAACATAAGAGGGACATGAGCGGTTTTGCTTCTTAGAGATTGACGATAATTTAGAATAGTTTAGACAAGCACAACTGAAACCAGCAGACTGGCTGAAAAGCGACCGCGATCACACGCTGATCCTGTGATCGGGGATGGCATCCGCGATAGCGTGGGTATGAAGAAGGCTGGCCACATATTGGAGTTCAAGTGAACAACACTTAAGGATTCATTCGATGTTGGGGGAGAGGGGGAAGGAAAGGAAGGTGGGAAAGGGAAATTTGGGGAAAGAATGAGTTCCATTTTGACAGGTAGGATTTGTCATTCCTGTGGAACAGTAGAATGGAGGTAGTCAGTTGATTGCATTTTATTTATTTTAGCAGAGAAATTTGGGGTAGAGAGCAAGATTTTGTCAACCATCACGATAGGTGAAGACAGGGGTTTTCATACTGTTATACAAACAGTGTTTGTAGATCTGGAAGAGGAGAGAAGAGAGGAGAGGAAAAGGAAGGGAGGGAGGAGGGAAAGGAAGAGAACGGAAAAGAAGGGAAAGGCCAAAGTAAGGCTTAAGGACTAGTGGCATTTGAGGGGAAAATAAAGCAGGGCGAACAGATGGTGTGGTTGTTAAGGTGCTGGACTCCCACACAGATGACCATGAGTAGAGTCCTGGATCCAGCAGTTTGAAAATCACACTGAATGCGTGTGTGTCCAAATTCCAGAGGAGAATGGAGGAGGAGGGATTACAGCATGACTCTCCTCTGGGGTGATTTCTCAGTTTCCCTCTCTTTGTTTCTCTCTGGTGAGTGCACAAATCTTAAGGAAAAACCTAAAAATTAAAGAGGAGAATAAATAAGTCTCAAAACATAGCACAAATAATCAGAGAGAAAGAAAAAAAAGAGAGAGGGGGGAGGGGCATATCATAGAAACCAGGGGTTTTCTACAGTGGACATATAAAGGAAAAGGGTTGGCCAAAACAGCAAACTCAGAGATTTCACCACGTTCATGGGTGCCAGCACTACTAGGGGAGGGTGTTAGAACGCAAGCAGAAGAGGAATTAGGGACAGCTAGTCCCTGGGACATGCAGGTGAGTGCTGCATGCACACCGTCAGCAAAGCTGCTGGACTCGTCTCACATCCTCCACTTGTTTCTAGTCCTTTATCATGAAAATAAAACCCCTCAACTCTTCCATCACTGAGGCTGACTGTTGTGAAGGCTATCTGCCAGGCTTGCCCCAGACCCCAAAGATTCTTTCCACTACTTACCTGAAATGTTTCCCTTCTCCCTGACTCATAAAAACACATTTTTTCCATGTGGTCCTGCTTTGTGATATTCCCCAAAATTTCCCCCAAATGAGGTCATCCTTCATAGTCCGGCTGAAGCCCCACAGTCCCATGAACCCTTTCCGGATGATCTCTGAGTCACTCTACTGCTTAGCGCAGTCCCTGGAATTGTGCTCGCGCTCGGTGCTCTCCACCGGTTCAGGGGTGCTAGCTTTGTCTTCTCAAATAAGGTTCCTGAGGACTCAGGCCAGCCCGTGGGGTAGTGGTTAGGAGAGCTGGTCCCACATAGCCAAGCCACAGTTCGAATCCCAGCCTCAGTGGTTGAAAACATGCCTAGTGCATGTACATGTGTCCAAAACCCAGACTGGATGGAGAAATGGAGGAGATGATGGCATCACCACCATGGGGGGGAGGGAATATTTTCTCTCTTTCTATCTGTCTCTATCTCTTTTTGCAAGTGCACGTGCTCTCTGGCAAATTAAAAAAAGATGAGACTTCTAAAAAGTTCCTGAGGACAGAGACCTTTTTTTTTTTTGGAGAGGTTTTTCACTATAGGGCGCATGCGCTCGCCAGACAGACAGAGACATAGAGACAGAAAGCGAGAAATCACCCCCCGGGGGGATGGTCACACCACAATCCCTTCCCCTCCATTCTCCTCTCGGGATCTTGGGCACGCACGCACACGTGCCCGGCGTGAGTTTTAAGCCACCAGGTCCGGGACATGAACCGCAGTCGACTACGTGGGAGTCCAGCGACATAGCCATTACGCTAACTGCTGGTTCCCTTTTTAAACCTCTAGAATCCCATGATGCTTTGTCAAGGATACAATAGGTGTCTGAGAAGCAAATTAATAAGGAAGTATTTGAGTCAGCAGACCTGATTTTTTTAGTTCAAGCTTTACCCCTCAAGCTAACTTGTCTTTATTTGTGCATCAAAAGACTTAGAACCATGATTTTTCAAATCCTTTCCCCTTCTTGCAATCTGATTCTAGCAGATAGTGATTATTTTATTTATTTGCCCAGAAGCTACAATAGTGTATAACATTCATATCATATTGCTTTGATTTTAAGATTCTATTATGTAGCATGCACTGTTACAGAATAAGAACTAAATATTCAGTGTACACTTTAATTGTAAGAGTTAAACATCTAATGTATATATGTAGTAAATGTTTATTAATTCTTTCATTAAGCAAATGCTTATTAAATACCTGTCATATGTCAAGTATAGTTCAAGCCTCTAAAGGACACAATGATAGATAAGAGAGACAGATCTTGTTCTCTTTGGTAGTTATAGTTTGATGGAAATAGAAGACAGTAAACAAATATATGATATGATATCAGGTGTCAAAACATGGTATAAAGAAGGGCCAGCAGGCGAGTGCACGCGCCCTATAGTGAAAAAACCTCTCCAAAAAAAAAAAAAAAGAAGGGCCACCAGGCAACTTGGTGGTTAAGGTGCTGGACTCCAACATGGCCAACCACAGTTCGAGTCCCCTACCTGGTGGCTTGAAAAATCACACTGGGCTCACATACGTGAGTGCCCAAAATCCCAGGAGAAGAATGAATGAGAAGGGATTGTGGCCATCTCCAATCAGGGATGATTTATCCCTTTCTTTGTCTCTGTCTCTCTCTAGTGAGCACACATGCCATATGGCAAAAACCTTTAAATAAAAAGTGCTATAAAGAAAAATAGAGAAAAAGGAGAGAGAGTCACTGCAGTGGCTTTATATGAGGTGGTCATCTTTATTTAAACTTCATGCAGTAAAGACACGAGTATTTCTATGGACACGGATGCAGATAGGAGCGGATATAGACGTATATGTGAATATGTTCAGATAAGTGGAGATATAAGTGTCCTAGTCATAGCACTGATCATGCACCTCACACCGAGCTAAGATGTGTTGTCACTAGCTTACCGAGTCTTCCAACAATCTTTTGCAATAGATATTACTCCATTTCACAAATGAAACCACTCAGATTCAGAGGTTCTCAATAACCTGCTACTTAGCTATAAAGTGTTAGCACTTAAAAACATGCATTTGCCTGCCATCTATTTAAGAAAACATATTATGTTGACTTTCTTGCACAAAAGTATTCTAAAGAAGAATAGGAAGGTAAATCATCATATATTCTGATTACCAGGAAGGAAATGTATTTTTATGTTAAGTATATCTTAAAAGATTAGAGGCCCTTAGTGTATATAAGCATTGTGATGGAGTATTATATAGCCATAAAAAATAATAAAGCAGCTGAATATAGGTTTCCAAGATATATTATTATGTGAAAAAGCAAGGAGTAAAACTATCACAAGTTATGCTGTCATTTTTGTATTGAAGCAGGTTGTTTCTCATATGCTTATAAATGGATAGGGTATCTCTAGATGATATAACAAATGTTGATAGCAGTGGTTGCTTTCGGGAGAATCGGAGAAAGACTTACTGTTCACTGTACACACTTTTCATGACTCTTTAAACGTTTCCTATGTGCTTACATTGCTTATTGACAAATAAACTTTAAAATTCAAAATTTAAAAATGAAATAATTAATGTCAATGGGACACCCAAATTGTTGACAGAATAATCTTGTGCAAATAGGTTTTTTTTCTAATTTTTTTTTTTATATTCCGGAGGGTGCATGACCTTGCCAGAGAGAAACAGAGAGAGAGAGAGAAAAAAATAATAATAAAATACCCCTATGGGAGATGGCCATGCCATAATCCTTTCTCCTTCATTTCTCCTTGCAGGATTTTGGGCACACACCCAGCATCTCTCTCAAGCTGAGGGGTCCAGGTCTTAAATCATGCAGTCAATCATGCGGCATCAAGCCACCCAACCACCATGCCACTGGCTGGCCCAGTGGATTTTTTTTTTTTTAACAAGGCATATAAACTTTCCAGAAGAAAGCTTTCACTAGTGTGCGGCTACACTGAAAATTGATGTTACAATAAGCTTGGTCCATTTCATAATTGTCATCACCCTCTTTTAAACAAAGAAAAATGGACACTTGGATGATGATTGAAGAGTAGGAAGTGAGACATAAACAGTCCGAGCCCCGTAATTAAAAGCCGTATAGTGATTCCTCTTTATCTACCACTTTCCAAGGTACCAAATTACCCATGGTTGACCGCAGTCCGAAAATAGGGGAGTACAGCACAGTAAGATATTTTGAGAGAGAGAGACTACATTCACATGCCTTTTATTACACTGTATTGTCATCGTTGTTCTTTTATAATTAACTGTGCGTAATTATAAACTTTATCATAGGTATGTATGTATGTGTAATAGAAAAAACAGTGTGTGGATATGTGTGTGTGTGTGAGTATGTATGTATGTGTAATAGAAAAAACAGCATGTGGAAATGTGTGTGTGTGTGTGTATGTGTATACTCTCTCTCTCTCTCTCTCTATATATATATATATATATATATATGAATACACACACACACACACACACACACACATACCATTCCAGAAAGTCCTGATGCATTTTTGCATAGAAAAACCATAGAAAAGTACGTCATGACTTTCCCGACCACTGAATGAATGTATAGGGTTCTGTACTACCCACAATTTTAGGCCTCCATTGAAGGTCTGACTCTGATGGATAAGGAAGAACACTGCAATTCTCTAGCAGATATATAATAAAACTTGGGTATTTTTCCAAGCCTTTCCTATGCTGTAACATTTTTTCCTCCAAACTTTCAAATCTCCACTAATAACTTATAAAGGAGCATATTAATGGCCACAAAATAGTGAGGAAACAAATGAAAAAAATAACAGAAATTTCTTTGTACAAAGTTAGAAGAAGGCCACATGTCAATATTACCGTGTTATCTAATGTATCTTAGATATAAAATACAGTTTATAATAAGCATTTGCACTTAGTCAAGAAGAAGTTCATAATCTACATTTCTTCCATCTGAAAATGAAGGTTTTTACCTAATGCAAATTCATGCTACTACAGTGAAGTAGGAGGTGGGGTCCAGGGCCCCCCTCCCACCCGGTATAATCCATTGGAAATCAGACCTGTTATTAGCCATCCTTGAGAATCACCACTTGCTGTTCACTATAATTGCAGCTTAGAAAGCATTTATCTGGTAATAAAAAGCTTTTTCTATATTATACGTGTCAGCTTTGTATAGTGAGTCAGCTCTGTAATTAACTCCCCTTTGTAATAAGCTTTGGGGAAATGTGGGCGTGCAGGGGATGAAATCACGGTGGGCTGATCTCTGTGTCATTCTTTAGGCTCATTTGGTACCAGGAAGAGAAAGGTGCTGGGGCAACACAAAATGGAACACGGCATCACCTCTGATTTCTGAGATGACTTAGAAATAAACCATCGTGCTCTGACATACACCACCCTACATCTATAGGCATGCGAGCTCTCCGTCTTGAAAGCTGGCTTCCAGTGGTGACGTTGCCGTCCAGTGTTCTCCCCCTCAGAGGAAGCCGGTGGGTCACTGAACTGTCTGCCAACATCGAATAGTATGCACATCTACAACAAAAATTTTCTGCACATAAAACTAATTTAATTGGGCCAAAGTGAGGCTCTTTTGACCTTACCATCATTCTCATCCTGTTGTAATAGGACAACCCAGATACCTTTGAAGCCTTTGCTGGGTTCTATGAATTATTAAGTGGAGACTCTGAGGACCTCCCAATTACTGATGTGTATTTTATTTTCAGGATGGATTTTATTCATTTCTAGTAATTGTTAAACCAGTTGTGATAGATTTAAAAAAAAATTTAGCATTTGGGTCAGGAAAACTCAAATTTTTCATGTGATCCATTAACCAATGGTTAGAATAAGAGTAAAATAATCTTCAGCTGGAATATAAAAAAAGAGAGAGGGCAAATTTTTCATTAGAGGGCTTTGAAAAAGCAGAAACATACTGGAAAACATTCCCTTTGGCAAAATATAGAGCTGCGAAGAGGAATAACAGAATTATAAAAAGATGTTCTTTTAAAGTTGGAAATACAAAGCATTCACAGTTAGAGAGCTATATTAGCATATATCCGACCATATGTCTGAGATAAAAACTCTTCTTGGTCTTAAAAAAAAAGCCTGAAACCATTAAATACCTACCGGTGAACCTGCTACCTCAACCATTGTATATGCAACGGAATCCTTTGAGTCCAGCTTCCCTGAAAGCCCCACACAGATATAGAATAGTTAGTCATTGAGAAATTGCTACTTCCAGCAGGTAATGTGGTAGTTAAGGTGTTGGACTCTCACATGGTCAACTGTGATGTAAGTCCTGAACCTGCCGGCTTGTTTTCTTACTTTCCCTCTCTCTCTCTGGTTAGTGCATGTGCCCTATAACAACTTAAAAATAATAATAAATAAAATAAAATAAATAGTTCTTTAAAACAAAAAGGAATTGCTGCTTCCTCCCTAGTCTGATGTAACATGACAACGTCTGGACATCTTTATATGGAGAAGGGTTGTCAGAGTAAAAACGAAGATAAGTACCAAGAAAGGCAAACAATTCACTCAAATCACTGCCCTGTCATCACTCACTGAAAGATATCACTTCCTTTCTACCAGACATAAGACAAGAAGATGGGGAGGACATAAACAGGAAATCAGTAATACTCTTTTTGTCTCTGTACTTAAGAATGTTCGTTTGCCCAGAGCAGATAATAGCATGCAGAGACATACTGAGCATGCCCAAAAGCACAAGAGGAAAATAGAAGAGAAGGGATTACAACGTGGCCATTCCCTCTCAGGGGTGAGTTCTCACTTTCCCTCTCTTGTTCTCTGCCAAGTGTATGCTCTATAGTAAATTAAAAACAAACAAACAAACAAACAAACAAAAGTATGAGGTTAAGATAGGTAGGAAAATACGCCTGAACTCAAAGCAACAGTTTAAAAGCATGCATATGAAAAAAAAGAGTTTAGCATATTCAGAAAACAACGATGAAGTCAATGATTGGCCAGAGAAGGGAGAGGGGTCACTTTAGAAGAGCAATGGATATAAAATATAGGATCTGGATTTGTTCTTGTTGACATTAGAAGCCCCCACTGGAAGGTCTTAAGCCAGGGAAAATAAATCATGTATAGGTGCAAAGCTTAGCTACATGGGAAAAAAAAGAGAGAGAGAGAGAGTGCCAGCTGCATGGCCTGGTGGTTAGGAGAGCTGGGTATCACACAGGTATCTCTCAGGCTGAACTCTGGCCCTGGCAGCTTGAGAAATGCCTGAACGCACGTGTGTACAGGCTCAAAAATCCTGACAGGAGAAATGGAGAAGGGATTGCTCTGTGACCATGCCCCATTAGGGATGCTTTTTCCCTCTCTGTTTCTGTCTTTCTGGTGAGTTCACACGCCCTCTGGCAAAACAAATAGAAAACCAGAAATTTAAAATGTGTTGCAAAAGCACCTCACTTAACTGACGGTCACATCCTCACCTGAATATGGCTGAGAAAAGTAGAAGCAAAAGCAGGATATATACTTTAAGGTCACCAATTCACCACTAGAAAACTCTGACTAGCATTCAGAGCATATTCACTCTCACAGAAGAAATCCAATTTCCTTCTCCACTGTAGATTAGAAGCGAGAAATTAACAGGGGCAGTTTTTAGACGCAGGCATTCTGACAGTTGTAATAAGTGGTAGCTGACAATCTGACAATGAAGAAGGAGGCACGAAAAAATATTAAAAGCAGCCATAAATTAAAATACCTAGGCAATTATTTACCTGAAACTGAGATCAATGAACTGTTTTTAAAATTCATTTAAATTATTATAATGCTTTATTTTTCACACCAATAATTTTGTTCCTATAACAGAAACTCATATTTTGCAATACTACCCAAAAGAGAAGAGCTTAAGAATTTGCAAAAGAAATAAAAAAAACAACAGCCTTTCCTTTCCTGATTTTCTAACCAATTTCAGATGTTCCACCCTTTTTCTTAGTTTCCTTTTATAACATGTGGTTGTACTTCCACTCGACATGTATAATATTTGCTTCAAGGGAGCTGAATGAAGGCTATTGTGTAACTACAATGTCTTCCTTGTAATACCGTAATCACATCTTTGCAGGGAAATAAAAAAATTTAAATAACAATGTTTAAAGGCATATGTGGTCTAAGAAAATGTTTTTGTTTTTTTTTTACCAGGCAGATTTCTGGCCAACACAATTCTCTCCTCATTGATTTCATATTATACAAACTGGTCTAAAGTGAACATATAAAAATGGAAATTGCTTTAAGGCTGAATACAATCTTGATACAGCAGTCATACTTGGTTGCTTTTCTGTATTAACCATTAACCCACAAAAAACTGACGACGTGCTACGGTCTAGCCCAGAGTTTGTTCCTTGGGCTGCCAGATTCATATCCAAATGTGACCAGCGAAACAGATGATCACATCACCGTGTCACGGTGTGAGAATCCAGGATTGGTTTGGAGCCAACGGTTGCAATGCCTAAGTTTAACAAGGAATAATACTCATAAACATTATATTTTGAGTACTTATTATGCCCAGCTACTATTCTAAACTTATTCGCTAAATTAACCTATTTAATATATTTAAACAACAACAAAAAAAGCCTATTAGGGGTGCCAGCAGGTGGCCTGGTAGTTGAGGTGCTGGACTCCCATGTTGGTTGACTGCAATTTGAGCCCTGGACCTGGCAACTTGAAACTCATATCGGGTGCATGTGCATGCATGCCCAGAATCCCAAAAGGAGAATGGAGGAGAAGGGATTGTAGCATGGCTGTCTGTCCTGGGAGGTGATTTCTCATTTTTCTGTCTCTCTGGTGAGTGCACGTACCCTATAGCAAAAACCTTTCAAAAACAAACACACAAATTTTAAAATTCTATTAGGTAGGACTGTAATTATTCCTATTCTAAATGTAAGGCAATCATGGCTAAACGGTTATGTAACTCGGCGATGATCACAAAGCTAGAACACTGCCTAGATTTAAAAGCATGCTCATTGGGACCAGGAGATGGTGTGATGGTTAAGACACTGGACTCCCACATAGCCAACCAACTGTGTTCGAGTCCCAGACCTGGTGGCTTGCTTTCTCACTTTTTCCTCTCTCTGGTGAGTGCACATGCCCTCTAGCAAATTAAGTGAATAATAATAATAATAATTAATAAAACTAAGGGGAAAAGAGCATGTCCATCACATGAGAGCTCTGGTTGCTCAACTGTAATTTCCTTTTGCATTAGTTACCATACCTTTCAAGCACATCTTGAGACTTGTTGTCAGCTTGCACAGCGGACATGAGGTAACACTGACATTTCTCTGCTGTCACTCTCTGCTAACTCCAGCTTCATGGAGAGGATCAAGGAGGGCAGAGCAGAATTCCGACCACAGCACCAGCAGCCTGCAGCCCACTGTGGGAGTTTAGGGATTTCTGTGAACAGAGATTCTCAGGATGGCTGTTTCTACTCCTCAGAATGCAAGTACTGCCTCGGAACTGCTCTGGAGACCTGGCCTGTGTCAAGCCCACTGTGTTGTTCAGAATTCTGTTGGTATGAAGGATAGAAACCAAGTGAACTAACTTAAACTAACGCAGGTTAAAAAGTAAGGGTCTACGATTGGTGTCAGGTGAGCAGCCAGGTCTCAGCACTTAAACAACAGTCTGCGTGCTCTCTATTTCCAGCTGGTCCTTCTCCCATCTTCCCCTCATGGTCAAGCTGACCTCAAAATGGTAAAAGAGTTCTCGGGATGGGAACCCCAGGAAACAAAAGAGAGTTTCACTTTCCCCAAGGTTCTGGCAGGACGTCCTAGCCTGTATTGGTGGCTCTGACTGATCTGCTCCATTGCAGCTCGTCTCTTGAACTAGTCTCTATCACCAGTGTACTTGCGTGTTTCTCGATCATCCTGTTCCAACCACTGCTTCTAGAAGACAGTTCAGCCCCGACTGAATCATGACCTCACCCTGAATTAGGGAAGGAGGGTTGTTCTCCAAAGGAGTTGATTTTACCTCAACATACGGAAATGGTGGGACCAGCAGTTAGCATAATTGCTATGTCGCTGGACTCCCACATAGTCGACCGTGGTTCGAGTCCCAGACCCGGCGGCTTAAACTCTCACCGGGTGCATGTGTGTGCATGCCCAAGATCCCAAGAGGAGAATGGAGGAGAAGGGATTGCGGTGTGGCCATGGCCCCTGGAGGGTGATTTCTCGCTTTCTGTCTCTCTGTCTCTCTCTGTCTGGCGAGCGCATGCACCCTATAGCAAAAACCTTCCCCCCCCCCACCAAAGAAAAAAACAAAAACCCATACGGAAATGGGTGCTGAATAGGGATAAACTGCAAATGTGCTTTATAACCATGGTGGCTTGCCAGAAAAATAAGTGACCATCTTGTCATATGACTGAGAATACTTTGGGCTCTCCCTTGAAATGACTTCCCGTTGTTGAACAAACCTGTGGTGAGTCAAGGCAAGAGTGAGTGGTGAGTAAATGTGAAGTCCAAGGACATTACTATATACCACTGCAGACTTTATAAATGCTGCACACTTAGGCAACAGCACATTTATTTGTAAAATATTTTTTTCAATAATAAATTAACCTTTTCTGTAACTTTTTTATTTTATAAGCTTTTAAATTTTTCCAATTGTCGCTGGACTCCCACATAGTCGACCGTGGTTCGAGTCCCAGACCCGGCGGCTTAAACTCTCACCGGGTGCATGTGTGTGCATGCCCAAGATCCCAAGAGGAGAATGGAGGAGAAGGGATTGCGGTGTGGCCATGGCCCCTGGAGGGTGATTTCTCGCTTTCTGTCTCTCTGTCTCTCTCTGTCTGGCGAGCGCATGCACCCTATAGCAAAAACCTTCCCCCCCCCACCAAAGAAAAAAACAAAAACCCATACGGAAATGGGTGCTGAATAGGGATAAACTGCAAATGTGCTTTATAACCATGGTGGCTTGCCAGAAAAATAAGTGACCATCTTGTCATATGACTGAGAATACTTTGGGCTCTCCCTTGAAATGACTTCCCGTTGTTGAACAAACCTGTGGTGAGTCAAGGCAAGAGTGAGTTGGAGAATATTAACAAGGCCTCAGTGAATGCTATCCATGCAGATTGTAGAGGGGCAGCAGAAACCTTAGAGGCTGTAGCCATCAGAGATGGAATAGCAATCTGAGCAAAGGCAACCTTGAGCACAGAGGGAAGAGGCATTGCCCCCCAAACCCTTGCCACACCACAGTCCTCAGGCCGGATTCATTTGGGTAATGCTCGTAAAAATAACTGCAAGTCAAGCATGCAGCAGACTTTGTAGCTTCGCAAATACACAGATGCAATACCGTCAGCAGTAATATCTTTAAATGCCCAAAGTGCTATATGCAGATAAAATATGAAAGAGCTTTAGTATTCTCCTACACACACATGTTATTCTAATTTGATCCAATTTGTCATGCTGCATAGGTTTTCACTCATTAAAAATTGCAGTCATCCAGTTCAGACGATTTCCCACTTACATTGTGGGAAAAAAAAAAAAAAAAAAAAAAACTGCCTTTGTAAGTTGGTGCTTTTAAAGTTGGAGCCCATTTTCCCACTGAAAATTTATTATCAATGGTGACTGAGTTTCAAGACCAGCCCACGAGTTCTAATCAAATAACATGAATGACTTCACACGTGCCTAGCACACTGGGAACACTTACTAGACTACAGTTGTTGCTATTAGTTATAATACAAGGCAACTTTGAAAGTTTCCAGGAAAAGCAGAATGAATTTATTGTGCAAATTTTGAAATCCTATGCATATTTTTTTTTCATAATTCACTTTTTTTCATGAATGAAGATCTTATGTATGCTAAGCATTAAAAACTAACCAAATCTATTTAATTTTACATAAAAACTAAGAATTAAGCTAATGGGCACTTAGGAAAATAACACTCAAGGACTTAAGCACTACGAAAAACTGAAATCTTCAAATCTACTTCAGGAAGAAGGTATTTCATATATTTCAGTTTAATGATTGTTATCATAGGCCAGCAGATGCTGTAGAGGTTAAGGAACTGGATCTCACATGGCCAATAGTGCAGTTCAAGTCCCAGTCCCAGTGGTTTGAAAATCACTCTGGGCATGTGCATGTGTGCCTAAAACCCAAGAAGAAAATGAACAAAAAGGGATTGAGGTTGGGCCACCAGGTGGTGTGGTGTTTAAGGTGCTGGACACTCACTCCCAAATGGTCAATCACGGTTTGAGTCTTGGACCTGGTGGCTTTCTCTTTCTCTCTCTCTCTGTCTTTCTGGCCAATTTTTTTTTAATAATGAATTAATAAATAAAATTAAACAAATAATTATTTTTAAAAAAGAGAAGAGGTTGAGGTATGGTCATTCTCCCAAAGGGGTGATTTCTCTCTCATAAACACACACAAGTGTATGTGCATACGTTTAGCAAAAACTAAAATGATATTTAAAAATATTGTCACTAAGAGAGAATTTAAGGGGGACCGGCAGTTAGCATAATGGCTACATCGCTGAACTCCCATGTAGTTGACCACAGTTCAAGTCCCAGACCCGGTGGCTTAAACTCACGCTGGGCATATGTGTGTGCATGCCCAAGATCCC
>NW_006159626.1:514546-515089 GCF_000334495.1 Tupaia belangeri chinensis
TGCGAATCTACAAGAAAGATGATATTGTAGACATTAAAGGAATGGGTGCTGTTCAAAGAGGAATGCCCCACAAATGTTACGATGGCAAAACTGGAAGAGTCTACAGTGTAACCCAGCTTGCTGTTGGCATTGTCGTAAACAAACGAGTTAAGGGCAAGATTCTTGCCAAGAAAATTAATGTGCATATTGAGCATATTAGGCATTCTTTCTTTTTTTCTTTTTTCTTTTTTTTTTTTTGAGAGGTTTTTGCTATAGGGCGCGTGCACTCACTAGAAAGACAGAGAGACAGAAAGTGAGAAATCACCCCCCAGGGAGGATGGCTATGCCACAATCCCTTCTCCTCTATTCTCTTGGGATCTTGTGCATGCACGCACACGCGCCCGGCGTGTTTAAGCCACCGGGTCCAGGACTCGAACCATGGTCGACTACATGGGAGTCCAGCGACATTGCCATTATGCTAACTGCTGGTCCTGAGCATATTAAGCATTCTAAGAGCAGAGATAGCTTCCTAAAATGTGTGAAGGAAAATGACCAGAAAAAGAA
>NW_006159626.1:515248-516814 GCF_000334495.1 Tupaia belangeri chinensis
CTCGAGCTTACTGTGGAGCGCATGCACCCTAAAAAAAAAAAAAAAAAAAAAAAAACCTCTCCAAAAAAATTAATACCTTTTAGAATAGATATTATTTAAATCATAATATAATTTTAATTTTGAGATTGGGTGCAGTTACAAAACTGAATTAAATATTATAGGCAGAACTAAATCCATACATATGGAAATAGTATTTAATGAATTGTGTTTTATTTACAAGAATTTTTCAGAATTTCTCTTCCCACATGCTCACAGGCGGATGCAATTCCATTTATAAACTAAGAGCACAGTATAATGCTGTTACTAAAAATAAAAAAAACTGTAATGGGGACACAGCCATAATTGAATTTACATCTTAATTATTTACACTCTTCTCTTTGCAGTCTGAATTTTCTATGCCTCAGAGCTGTTTTGCAGACAAAATATTGCCCAGGATTAGTAATGCAGACATTCTTTGACATAGATGACAAGTTCTTTTCGGTAACTCATAGCTTCTAGCAACATTAACTTCACTTAAAAATTGCTTCCACAGATCTATTATAGAATAATCTGATGCTAATTTCAATGCTTCTTAATTACGTCAGTGCCAATGAGGCGCAACTGCTATCATTTATCTGACCACTTTTACTGATAACTTTGGGAAGATTTTTTAAAATAAAAAATCTGTAACAAATAACTATAGAGAGTCATGGATGTCTTAAAAATTCAATGAATTAGTATCAAACTCCCACCTAATTGGGCTTTGAACCACTGCTTTCCAAGAGTCTGCCACACAATACATCCAAAGAGATGGACTAGAGACTTTAGATCGGCTGAACTTGGCTTCGTTCTTTCATTTATCCAGCAGCTAATTATTAAGATCTCATTTGTGGGACCAGCAGTTGGCATAAAGGCTATGTCACTGGACTCCCATGTAGTTGACTGCAGTTTCAGTCCAGGACCCAGTGGTGTAGACTCACACCGGGTGCATATGCGTGCATGCCCAAGATCCCGAGAGGAGAAGGGATTGTGGTGTGACCATCCCCCTGGGGGGTGATTTCTAGCTTTCTCTCTGTCTCTCTCAATCTTTCTGGAGAGCGCATGTGCCCTATAGCAAAACCCTCTCCCAAAAAGAAAGAAAGAAGAAAGAAAAGAAAAAGAGAGGAAGAAAGAAAGAAAGGAAAGAAGGAAAAAGAAAAAAGAAAGAAAGAGAGGCCTATCTGAAGAAGCGACACCTGGGAAGTGCCTTGAATGAGGAAGCAAGCCACGCAAAAATCAGAGACTTGCAACAGCCCTGAGGCACAACAGCAAGACCAAGGGGCTGGGAGGAAGCATGCAAGAGGGAGGGGAATAGGAGAGTGACATGATTCACGGTTTGGAGAAGAAGCTGCACAGAGGCAGGAAGGAGGTCCTTGGAGCAGTCTGAAGGGCCGATGCTACTGCAATATGGTAACACTTCTTACTGCTTCATTTCCAAGACGAAAAATAAAAATGGTTTCTGCATACGTGATGTGTTGGGACCAGAGAAATCACTGATTTAACTGGACTGATACAAATGCAGCTAGAATAAAAGTCCTGTTTCTCTAT